>NW_024110930.1:0-16602 GCF_003073215.2 Triticum urartu
CCCCTTTTTCTTTTGAGTGAATTCCATTTCTGCCTCGTTGATCGACACAACACCACCGTGGACACCAGGGTCTACATGTACCCCCTCGGACTCAACCAGTTCCCCGATCTCACCAGGGAGGAGATGGTGCTGCTAGCTTCAACTATATCTATTATTTTACATTGATCTAGAAGCCATCTTGGTTAAAATTTGCACCTTCCATTCGCTATGTGAGCATAATTTCCGTTGGTTCTTTTCTATAACTGATTCTGAACCCGCCTGGTTGTTTCTAGGTGTTACTCTAGTAGTTAGTACATGATTTCAGGTAGTTCTTCTTTCTTGCAACTCTTTGAACCCAGTTTGTACGGCTTAGGAAAGCAAATATGTTGAGATGGCCACATGCTAAGAATGTTTGGCAGATAATTAGTATCAGGTAAATATTCTATTGGTATCTCCTTTCACCCTACATCTAAACAAAATCTAATAATTTGAGCTAAGTTGCAACACAATATAAAATAGACTATCTGCCAACATTGGCAGTACTGGTCACTCTGAAGTAAAAGTAGCACAAAAGCTCAGTGTTGATGCACGCACACCAATGAAATGCTAATCTGCTCCTTATGCATGATCTAGTCTCTTTCACATGAAAGTTACAATGGAATTGTGTGGGCTGGAGGAGGAGAAAGATGACCTGCGTTGGGGGCTCCTGTAATGCAAGCAGTCGTTGTAGAGCATGCATGTAGAGCACTCCCAACTCCTCCAACAATTACTCAGGGTAAACCAAACTCCAAAAGGTTGTTATCACAATAATCCAAACTCCTACAAAACGATACAAAAAATATTTGCTTAAGCATATGATGTGTACAGTTTGACAAGAATTCAAAACTATCATACAAAATCCATCAATTCTTTCTACTCTACTAAGCATGTAAAATCGGTGTAAAAGAGCAAATGGAAGTAATCAAATGGAAACAATGATGTGTTGCAGAATGTAGCCACTAAAGTAGTCAGGAAAATAGATTAGCTCCATCTAACAACATAAATATATTATGAGGAAGCATCAAGCATATATTAAACTACTAAAGTCTATTGCCGCAGAACATTCAAAGAAACATCTTTATTGCCCTGCTACTTTGTTGAACTAGATTTGCCGGCTACTTAGATGCTCGGTTTGAAAAAAAGTATTCATCAAATAGCAGTGATATAAACCTATTATGTCCAAACAAAAAATTGTCAAGACAACAAAAATGGCATACTGCATAAACAACAATAATAACTCAACCTGAAGTTGCTGACCTAAGTCTTAAAAGAACACCTAAATCACCATGATGTTTCAACTTCAAAACGGGTGGTTTAATTGAGACCAAAATATCTCAAGCATGCAAGAATTAAGACCCGCTCTAGGTGGTCGATGGCTATGGCCAGGAGCCCGCTGCCACCGAGGCCGAGCTCATCGGCATCGACGGGGATGACGTGGTCAAGCGGCACTGAGCGTGTGCCGCCTTCCTCGTGTCCGCCTCCTTTCCCGACGACCTCGCCTAGCTACCGAACCAAACCGCACCGTAACGCCATCCGTGAGACCACTGCCTCCATGGAGAGGCGTCGGCTGCCTGCGCCCCTATGACGCCGGCGCCGACTGCAACACGCACTCGCCAGTCGGGCTGCTCGCGCGCGACCTCCGTGCTGCCAGATCGCGACCAGCCGCCGCCCACGACTGGCAGCCCAGGTCGATGGCCCCCATGCCGGCCACCTCCACTGACATGGAGTTGGATGTCCGCTGCTTAGCTCGGGCTTTAGAGGAGAGGGGGTGGCGTGCCCACCTAGGAGCCTGGGAGAGAGAAGAGGAGATGGGATGGCGGCGGCCGGCGAGCCAGTGCCGCCTCCGACGGCGGCAGCCCTAGGCGCCTGGAAAGAGCGAGGGAGAGGGGAAGTTGTCCGGGATGAGAAGCAAACACTTCTCTCTCTCTCAATTCTACGCGTTTTCACTGCATGCTGCGTACGTATCCTGGGAAGGTGTTATCTGGACTACAGTAGATACCTGCGACAGTAATTTTTTTGACGTGGCATAGGTGAGCGGCCGCCCCTTCCGCGACTCTTATTGTGTTTCATAGGGACACAAAACTATCTAAGGAGGCCCCGAAGAGCTTTTTAGTGGCTTGTTAGTCGAAATAAATGACGACACTTGACCCAACTAACAAGACATGGCGGACAACAAGACTCCAGTAGACGTTGATGTGGTTAATTTGGCCACACTCCACTACTTACTTGTGGACGTCGAGGTGGTTGATTTGGCCACACTCCACTACTTACTTGTTGCCAGCCGGTCGCACAGCAATGACCTCCCAAGTCAGTCGGTCAATGCCTGCCTTTTTGTGCACGTTACTCTAGCCCATCAAAGGGGGCACTCACAAGTCTTTGAAATCGCATCGCATTGTTTCGGTTTGTGCTTCGTGGTGCAAAGAGAAAAGAATTGCCAGCATGACACGAATCTCATGCCAAACTTGCAGTCTGCAGAGTAGACCAATCATACATAGCCACACCAGCAAGTCCTTGCTGTCCATGAATAACTGCGAGTATGAAGATGTCAATCAGGAGAATACTAAGTAATTATTTGCTCAACGGATTTAGACGGTGCCCTATTTAACGTGAATGCGGCTGTCTCTAATGCATAATCCCAAAACGATAATGGTATATCGGTAAGAGACATCATAGAACGCACCATATCCAATAAAGTACGGTTACGACGTTCGGGCATACCATTATGCTGTGGTGTTTCAGGTGGCGTGAATTGTCAAACAATTTCACGTTGTTTTAAATGAAGGCCAAACTCCTAACTCAAATATTCGTCTCCGTGATCAAATTGTAGAAACTTTATTTTTTTGTTACGATAATTCTTCACTTCACTCTGAAATTTTTTGAACTTTTCAAATATTTCAGACTTGTGTTTCATTAAGTAGATATACACATATCTACTTAAATCATCTGTGAAAGTTAGAAAATAACGATACCCGCCGCGTGCCTCAACACTCATTGGACCGCATATATCGGTATGTATTATTTCCAACAAGTCATTAGCTCGCTCCATTGTTCCGGAGAACGGAGTTTTAGTCATCTTGCTCATGAGGCATGGTTCACAAGCATCAAATGATTCATAATCAAGTGATTCCAAAAATCCAACCGCATGGAGTTTCTTCATGCGCTTTACACCAATATGACCTAAACGGCAGTGCCACAAGTATGTTGCACTATCATTATAACATTTGCATTTTTTGCCATCAATATTATGACTATGTGTATCACTATGATCGAGATTCAATAAACCATTCACATCGGGTGTATGACCATAGAATGTTTTATTCATTAAACAGAATAACAATTATTTTCTGATTTAAATGAATAACTGTATTGCAATAAACATGATCTGATCATATTCATGCTTAACGCAAACACCAAATAACATTTATTTAGTTTCAACACTAATCCCGAAGGTAGAGGGAGTGTGCGATGGTGATCGTATCAACCTTGGAATTACCTCCAACACACATCGTCACCTCGTCCTTAACTAGTCTCCCTTCATTCTGCAACTCCCGTTTCGAATTACTAATCTCAGCAACAGAACCGGTATCAAATATCCAGAGATTGCTACGAACACTAGTAAAGTACACATCAATAACATGTATATCAAATATACTTTTGTTCACTTTGCCATCCTTCTTATCCATCAAGTATTTGAGGTAGTTTCGCTTCCAGTGACCATTCCCTTTGCAGTAGAAGCACTCAGTTTTTTGGGTCCAGCTTTGCGCTTCTTCACGTGAGTGGCAACTTGCTTGCCATTCTTCTTGAAGTTCCCTTTCTTTCCCTCGCCCTTTTTCTTGCAACACTTGATGCTCTTTCTTGAATTCTACCTTCGCCGATTTCAGCATCGCGAAGAGCTTGGGAATCGTTTTCGTCATCCCTTGTATATTATAGTTCATCACGAAGTTCTACTAGCTTGGTGATAGTGACTAGAGAACTTTGTCAAACACTATCTTATTTCGAAGATTAACTCTCACTTGATTCAAGAAATTGTAGTACTTAGACATTCTGACTGAGTACATGCTCACTGGCTGAGCTATTCTCCTCCATCTTGTAGGCAAAGTACTTGTCAGAGGTCTCATACCTCTCAACACGGGCATAAGTCTGAAATGCCAATTTCAGCTCTTAGAACATCTCATATGTTCCATGGCGTTCAAAACGTCTTTGAAGCCCCGATTCTAAGCCGTAAAGCATGGTGCACTAAACTATCAAGTAGTCATCATATCGAGCTTGTCATACATTCATAACGTCTGCATCAGCTCCTGCAACAGATCTGTCACCTAGCGGTGCATCAAGGACATAATTCTTATGTGCAGCAATGAGGATAATTCTCAGATCACGGACCCAGTCCGTATTATTGCTACCGTCATCTTTCAACTTAGTTTTCTTTAGGAACATATCAAAAATATAGGGGAGCTATGTCGCGAGCTATTGATCTACAACATAGACATGCAAAACTATAAGACTAAGTTCATGATAAATTAAGTTTAATTAATCAAATTACTAAATAACTCCCCCTTAAATAAACATCCCTCAAGTTATTTAAGTGATACATGATCCAAATCAACTAACCCAAGTCCGATCATCATGTGAGATGGGGTAGTCATCAATAGTGAACATCTCTATGTTAAGAATATCTACTATATGACGCACGTTCGACCTTTCGGTCTCTAGTGTTCCAAGACCATGTATGTACATGCTACGCTCGTCAAGTTTAACCCAAGTATTCTACATGTGCGAAAATTGTCTTACACCCGTTGTATGTGAATGTAGAGTCTATCACACCCGATCATCACATGGTGCTTCAAAACGATGAACTTTGGCAATAGTGATTACTCGAGGAGAACACTTTTATCTTAAAATTTAGTGAAGGGATCACCTTATAATGCTACCGCCGATCTAGGCAAAATAAGATGCATAAAAGATAAACATCACATGCAATCAAAATATGTGACAATATATGGCCATCATCATCTTGTGCTTTTGATCTCCACCACCAAAGCATCATCATCATGATCTCCATCGTCACCGGCTTGACACCTTGATGTCCATCGTAGGGTCATTGCGTCGAGGTCGTCACGCCAACTATTACTTCTACAACTATCGCTAACGCATAGTGATAAAGAAAAGCAATTACATGGCGTTTGCACTTCATACAATAAAGAGACAACACTAAGGGTCTTGCCAGTTGTCGATATTACGAAACATGATCATCTCATACATCAACATATATCGCATCATATCTTGACCATATCACATCACAACATGCCCTGCAAAAACAAGTTAGACTTCCTCTACTTTGTTATTGCAAGTTTTACGCGACTGCTATGGGCTTCTAGCAAGAACCGTTCTTACCTACGCAAAAACCACAACGGTGTTTCATCAAGTTTGTTGTTTCAACCTTCTTCAAGGACCGGCCGTAGTCAAATTCATTCAACTAAAGTAGGAGAAACAGACACCTGCCAGCAAACTTTATGAAAAACTAGTTGTATGTCTGTCGGTGGAACCGGTCTCATGTGCGTGGACATGTAAGGTTGGTCCGGGCCGCTTCATCCCACAATATCGTCGAATCAAAATAAGACGTTGGTGGTAAGCAGTACGACTATCATCACCCACAACTCTTTGTGTTCTACTCGTGCATATCATCTACGCATAGACCTGGCTCGGATGCCGCTGTTGGGAAATGTTGCATGGAAAACCAAAAAAATTCTACGCACACGCAAGATCTATTAAGGAGATGCATAGTAACAAGAGGGGAGAGTGTGTCTACGTACCCTCGTGACCGTAAGCGGAAGCGTTACACAACGCGGTTGATGTAGTCGAACTTTCTTCGAGATCCAACCGATCTAGTACCGAACCTACGACACCTCCGCGTTCAGCACACGTTCAGCTCGGTGACGTCCTCTGCCTTCTTGATCCAGCAAAACGGTGAGGTAGTAGATGAGTTCCATCAGCACGACGGCGTGGTGACAGTGATGGTGAAGTGATCTCCGCAGGGCTTCGCCTAAGCACTACAAAAATATGACCGGGGGTGTAAACGTTGGACGGGGGCGACGCACACGGCTAAACAATTGTCTGGTGTGTGCTAGGCGCCCCCTCCCACATATATATAGGTGGGAGGCAGGGAGGAGCAGCCAAAGGAGGCGCCCAAGTAGGAGGAATCCTACTTGGGATCCCTTCCAAGCCCCCCCCTTCCTTATTTGGAGTGCGGGGAAAGGCAGGGGAGGGTGGCGCCCCCCCCCTTCCTTTCTCCCGTGAGAGGGAAAGGCAGTAGGGGCTAGCCCTCCCCGTTTTCCTTCCCTAGGGCTGTCCAAAGGGAGGGGGCGCACCAGCCCCCTTGTGGGCTGGTCTGTCCACTCCTTTGGCCCATAAGGCCCATAACTTGTCGGGAGGGTGCCCGGAAACCCCTCCGGTGACCCTATTCCTTCCCGGTACGTCCCGAAGCACTTCCGGTGTCCAAATACCATCGCCCTATATTTCAATCTTTACCTCTTGACCATTTTGAGACTCCTCGGCATGTCCGTGATCTCATCCGGGACTCTGAACAACATTCGGTCACCAAAACACATAACTCATATAACATTATATCGTCAACGAACGTTAAGCGTGCGTACCCTACGGGTTCTAGAACTATGTAGACATGACCGAGATACCTCTCCGGTCAATAACCAATACTGGAACCTGGATGCCCATATTAGCTCCTACATATTCTACGCAGATCTTTATCAGTTGAACCGCTATGACAACATACGTAATTCCCTTTGTCCATCGGTATGTTGCTTGCCCGAGATTCGATCGTCGGTATCTTCATAACTAGTTCTATCGCGTTACCGGCAAGTCTCTTTACTCGTTCCGTAATACATCACCTCGTGCCTAACTCCTTAGTCGTTTGCTTGCAAGTTTATGATGTGTATTGCCGAGAGGGACCAGAGATACCTCTTCGATACTCGGAGTGAAAGTTCCTAATCTTGATCTATGCCAACTCAACAAACACCTTCGGAGATACCTGTAGAGCATCTTTATGATCACCCAATTACGTTGTGACGTTTGATAGCACACAAGGTATTCCTCCGGTATTAGGGAGTTGCATACTCTCAAAGTCGAAGAAATATGTATTTGACATGAAGAAACAAATAGCAATAAACCGAACGATCAATATGCTAAGCTAATGAATGGGTCTTGTCCATCGCATCATTCTTCTAATGATGTGATCCCGTTATCAAATGACAACCCATGTCTATGGTTAGGAAACTTAACCATCTTTGTTCAACGAGATAGTCTAGTAGAGGCTCACTAGGGACACGGTATGTGTTTATGTATCCAAACATGTATTTAAGTTTCTGGTCAATACAATTCTAGCATTAATAATAAAACTTTATCATGATTTAGGAAATATAATAATAACCATTTTATTATTGCCTCTAGAGCATATTTCCAGCATCTAGGACGTGGGCAATGCAGGGCATATATAGTTGAAGGGGCACGGATGGCACAACGGCGAGCATGCCGGCGGCCGATCCACTCCCTTCCCTTCTAGACCAACACCACTCCCTCCATGCCCACTCCCACGCAAGCAGCCAGAACTCAGGAAACCAGGACAGTAGGAGTGAGAGAGAGAGAGGAGATAGGGGAAGGGGAAAGGCTACACCTCGAGCATGCCGGCGGCCGATCCAGAACCACGATGCACGTGAGAGGGGAGGGTGGCGGCTGCCAGTGCATCGCCCCGACGGGAGCTTGGGGAGGCACCGCCCGCCACGGATTTGACCGCTCATCGCGCTAGGAGCTCTACTCATCTTCTCCTTCCCGCTGTCCAGGTCGAAACATAAGAGGAGGCACAGTGGGGCGGCGGTGGGGGAAAGTGAGGAGAGGTGGACCTGCTCCTGCCGCCGTGCTCGAAGAAGCGGTCGGTCCGGTGGAGCAGTAGGGGCGGCAGTGGAGCGGGAAAGGAGGGAAAATGAGAGGTTGCAGCAGGATGGGGTGGATCAAGAGGAGGGGCGGCGAACAGGTTTTTTTAGGTAGGGGTGGTGCGAGGTGGGACAAAAAAGTCAAACGAAAATAAAGCGTGGAGGTTATTCTACCAACTGAGACATTAGAAATAGAGATAAGAGAAGGTCTTCCATGTAAATGGAAAGGTTTAATTTCTGTAGGCTGCCTTTAGGTAAGTGTCTATAGTTGTGGGAGGAGGCAAGAGCAAATCCAAGTGTATCTTGTAAGAAATGAACTTTAAGATGAAGGTGATCATTAAAAGATATGCTCACCACATATTTATGATGTAGGTGTGAGGGTATGGGTTGTATAGGGTTGACTAGAACATGAACAACATCGTTCTCTTGAAATAGACTTTTATCCCGCTTTGTAAATAAAGCAACATCCGAAGAAGTATATGGTTGAATAAGACAAAATGGCGAGGTAGCCTCTTACAAAGCCAATTCTGAGATATCTTTCACACGTAGAACGCACGCGACCACGCTACCAGCAACGAGCACCGAACGAACTAAACACCCCCACACTGCGACCTAGCACACCTAAGCTCCATGATAACGCTCCCAAGAGGGGAAACGGAGCAGAGCGTCGCCGCTGCCGAGTCCACACGGGACAAAGGTACGCACCTTGACTTCAGAGGACGTTGACGTTGGTTGTCTTGCTCGCATTCGACTAATTTCTTGTGGTCGTGTACAGTGGCCTCGCAAGTCAGTCAGTGCCTGCCTTCTTGTGCAGATTAGTCTAGCTGAATTCCGCCCACAATAAACCAGATTGCATTTTTGGCTTGTGCTTCACAGAGAGAAGAATTACCAGCATGACACGAATGACGAATCTCATGCGAAACTTGCAGGTAGAGCAACCATATAATACCCACAGCAGACAGTCCTTGTTGTGCATGCAGAACTGCGGTATAAAAATGCTAGGTAAAAGTAAGTAACTGTACTCAACTAGTCTGACAAAACTTCCGTATCAGACTTCTGATAGGAAGTGTTTTCCTTTAAGCAATTGTTTTCTCATGCAGCAACCGAGGGCAGAGTAAAGTGAACATTAATTCTAACCGCCAGAAATAAACCATAGACGCACGCAGAATCATGTAAAACAGTAGCAGGAAATGAGCAGCTCTCGCTGGCTTGTGTGCGGCGGCGACCAGATTGCGCTCCGGGATTCCCTGGTGGAGAAGGACGCGCATTTTGGGCCCGCCGTCGCTGTACTCGCACTCCTTAGCAGCGAGTCCATGAGCCGGCCGAGTGATACCCAAGCCCATATAATGCAGCCCATCACTGACATAGCGTTCCTGTCTACAGTCTAGGACACTGCTGAAAACAATTCTACAGTCTAGGTCGACAGTGTGGCTTCGCGGTTGTGTTCAAGAATGTTGAGAATCTGTGGCACGCATGTGCGGCGTCATTGAGTCTATCGCGCGTGTTTTTTCTTTTAGCTTTTGATTTTCAAACTTCCATATCTTTCGAATGGAAAAATCAAATTAAGTTCTATTTTCATATTCATATTTTTCGTGACAAGAGCTTTCAAATAAGACTCATTTTGAATACTTTTTTGGTGAAATTTCAAAAAAAAATTGTGAAGTTTCAACTCTTGAAACTTACTACGAACGACTGATAAAATCACGACTTTAGCACCTGCGGCCGACAAAAAAAAAGCTTAAAATTTCAACTCTGAAACTTCATACTCGCGACCGAGAAAATCAGAATTTTCAGATGCAAAATCGTAAGTTTCAACGATTAAAACTTATGGTGCCCTTGCGCGGGATGATTTTCAGATGCCAAGCCCCGCTCGGTTGCTTGGTTGCGGGGGAGGGGGGATCAATATTTTGCTAAACGTATGGTGCAAAACAGAAATAGTTTTATAATCGTATTTAACTATGTAAATCTACATTACAAATTGTCAACATACATAATTTTAAAAACGTATACATCCAGCAGGCTGGCCTGGATCAACGGATCCCATGCATTCTTTACCGCCGTTGTGGCCCCTTGGTGCCCATTGGTTGCGTATGTGCGTTGCTTGAAAAAAGTTACTAGAAAAAAATTTAAAAAATCTAAAATTTTGGGTATGAAATTTGATTTGGCCATTCTACTCATGTGTGAAGTTTCGGGAAGTACCGACACATGAGGGTATTCTTAGTGAATAAAATACAATTGGGACCATACTATTCATCAAATAGTGTTTTTTTAAGATAGCTTCAATTTCGTCATTTTTGCCCAGATTTCCATGGATGTCATTTTTTCGTGAAACTTCATATGCTACCGGTTGACTATGTATGTTAGAAAAAAATCATATATTTTTTCTAGTATTTTTATGAATTTACTATTCATAATACGTGCGTGTGGAACCATGTTCATCAAATCCGCGTCCTTCAAATACTTCGCAAATTAATCGTGCGTGCGTACAGGAGTTCATGGGCCGGGACTAAATAATGTGGCCCATGTGCACCACGCAACAAACACTTCCATCGGGGTGCCCCTATGTCTTGCTTATAGTGATACGCAGCGAAGCCACGACATCGTTTCTTTGTTTTTTCTTACGTTTTTTTTCATTACTCCACTTTTGTCTTTACTACCAAATACTCTAAATGGATATGTTAGAAAAACACTTTACATAAAACATTTGAAAAAAAGTGCTAACCAAGCATTCAAAAAATGTTTAATGTGTATAGAGAAACTATTTCTCATATATAAGAACAATGTTCACAAAAAATATAGAATTTGTGTAAAAAAAGTTCATGTATTTAAAAAATATTAATCAAGAAAAAAAGTATCTGAAAAATATTAATCAATCATTTGAAAAAAAATGTGTATAGAAAAATGTTGTCCATATTTGAAAAAATGTTTACATGTATTTGAAAAGTGTTAGATGTATATATTAAAAACTATTCATAAAAATATTATTTTCGTATTGTATTAAAAAATATAAACATGTATTTTAAAAATGCTAATCAAGCATTTCAAGAATGTTAAGTGTATATATGGCGCCTTGACTTGTGGTTCACCCATCAACTAACTATCGTACGGCGCTAAAGAAGGAGCCTGCAGCCCGAGCAACCAGGTATGTCCGCCTTTGTTCGGCTAGGCCCAGGTGCCTACAGCCCGAGCGACCAGGTCTGTACGCCTTTATTCGGCTAGGCCCAGGTGAGCCTGCGCGTGAGCGGAGATTCGGCGAAATCAGTAGTTAAGGATTACTTTTTTCAAAGATCACTCGCATCTTTTTAGGTTACAACAAGTGGCACACTGCATGCATGTCAATTGTCGCAACCTAATTTTTTTTTCTTTTTTCGTACTTTCGTTTATTCAAAACATTGTATCTCTTACCGTACGTTCAAATCTCGAGTAGTTATTACCATTGGATTCCTCGCGATGAGACCTTCAAAATTAGATCCCATGTTTATAGGTTTTGACGAACTTTTTTTCACAAAACAACGGACGGAAAAACCAAACCGGTAGCACGTTCTTCCACTTTCCGAAAGAGGCACGACCGTGCCTTTCACGAAAGAACAAAAAATATGCGTTTTTTTTCATTTCTGAGAGGCACGGCCGTGCCTCTCGCGAAAGCACAACCGTGCCTCTCGCGGAAGAAAAAACAAAAACACGTATTTTTTCGTTTTCGAGAGGCATGACCGAGCCTCTCACGAAAGCACAACCGTGTCTCTTGCAGAAGCAAAACCGTGCCTCTCGCGGAAGGAAAAAAAACAAAAAACATGTTTTTTTCATTTCCGAGAGGCATGATTGTGCCTTTCGCAAAAGCAAAATCGTGCCTCTCGCGGAAGCAAAAAAAGGTTCAATTTTTTTTCTCAAAAGCTAAGAAAGACCGATGGAAAATCAAAAGGTCAAAAAAAAGGAAACCCGTTTAAAAAGCCGAAAACGCTTGCGGAAAAATTAAAAAAAGAAAACAAAATCCAAATGTAGCGCCCAAAGCGCGCCAAGTGGCACACTCTCAGCCCACCACCAAGGGATCGCTGTGAGGCTCCCGAAGGAGCGCTTGTTAATTAATTGCTCCCGAGATTCGGCGTTAAAGGCACCATATAGCATCACTCAGTGGCTTTCGCAAAAGCAAAATCGTGTCTCTCGCAAAAGAAAAAAAACATGTTTGTTCGCGCAAAACAAAAGTTTGAATTTTTTTCCCAAAAGCTAAGGAAGACCGGTGGAAAACCAAAAGGTTGAAAAAACAGGGATAACCCGTTTAAAAAGCTGAAAACGCGTGCGAAAAAATTAAAAAAAATCCAAAGAGAGCACCCAAAGCACGCCAAGTGGCACGCTCTCATCCCACCATCATGTGATTATTACGAGGCTTCCGAAGGAGCGCTTGTTAATTAGTTGCTCCCGAGACGGCATTAAAGGCACCATATAGCATCACTTAGTGGCTTGCTGGTTCGGGAAAAAATTTGAAATTGTGAAAGTTGGCGCTTAAAAGAACAGAATTAGGCATCTCCAACACGTACCCTCAAAACGCACACAAATGTCTGGATGTATCTGTTAGGACGCAGTTTGTCATCCAACATGGTATCCTATCGATTCATGGACGCGCCCGGTTGTCCGAAATCCCGCAAACCAGGGGCAGCTTTGCGCCCGTCCGGATCTCTGCCATATACGCATCGGACACCTCGGCCCCGCCCAAAAGCCTCTCCCGCATGAACGCACCTCAACTCCCTGCCGCCGCATTCATGCCGAGCCAGAGCAGACGCTACTTGACACTGGAGCAGACATTGTAGCGGCACGTTGGCCGAGAGCACCGCCCACGTGTTCTCCTGGTCTCCACGCATGTTCAATGCTGAAGATACGTGACTGGACATGACGAGATGACTATCGGCCGCATTCACAATGGTTGCTTGTCTGTCTGCCTGGCGGCATAAAACATGCGCGACAGCCGATAAAAACCCACTCTAGCGTCCGCATTGAAACAACCCACTGCTTGGCCTAGCTGGTGTCCGCTATTTATACATGCCCACGCCCGGCACGAACCACACCGCACCATCCCCACTCTTGTTCCTACTTCGTGCACCACCTTCGCCATGACCGCGAGCTCTAAAGAGATGTGGGAGAGCATCTCGACATAGCAGAAGCACGAGCTGGACGGCCTTGCGGCTCGTTGGCAGACCCTTGTGCGTTGCGGATAGAGGTCGGCTGGACGGCTAGCTCGCCGTGGGTGAGCGATGACAACCGAGCACTGGAGGAGGCCTCTGACAACAAGTCGGTGGCCCCAAGGGCCGGTCCTGAGATTTCGGGGGCCCGGGGCGGAACTCAAACTCGGGGCCCCTTAATATAGACATCATGACAATAAAATTGCGGGTCTGACAAACGGCAGTTTCCTGAAAATGGCAACAACGTCTGTCGATTTTCCTAAGAAAGAACGTGAGGCGTGGACGGGAGTGACGTGGCCGACCGCAGCACCTGGGCGAGGCCCATGTCGTCGCAGGTAGCAGGGACTCGGGGGGAGGCACCAAGCCGAAAAAGAGGGGTAGTAGAGTGATGGTCGGAACGGCTGCACATCGACAACGAAGGAAGTGGCTAGAGCAAGCCGGCGCGGCAGCGTAACACAAGGCACGGGTGATGGTGGACAGCAGTATGTCCAGGGACGGAGTTAGAAAATTGGCATGGAGGGGCTAGACTATAAGCATGATGTTCACATTGGACCTAACCAATTGGCTTTATTATTTTTGATGAATTAGCTCTTTTCCTATTCATGTCTTCCAAGTACAAATGGATAATTGGAAATATCCTAATTAATTATTGATGTTTGTAACTTCTAAAATTCATCCTACTTCTGTAGTTTTATAGTCACAAATTAATCTAATGTCAAAAAATAGAGCTAAGGCGCAATCAAAATTAGATATAGAGTAAACTAACCTTTATTCCTTAGACCATCACTGTCATGCTTATTCGTGCGGGTGAGACCAGCCGGGCGGCCGGCCATGCGTGGTGCCCCCGTGCAGTTCTTGATCGCTGCCCTCCTCACCCTCTATGGATCCACTGATATCAGCTTGATTAGGCGCTCGACGTTGAAGCGATGTTCATTGGCAGGCAGTCGGCGAACGTGCGTTTGTGCGTGTGCTACAAGGACTTGGAGTCCAGATCGTCGGGGAACGGAGCTGCGGACTTCATAGGCGACCCGGCGTTGGCGCATCGTGACTCCACCTGCGACTCGCGATCGTGGCCAGTCGGCTAGTGTTAACCTGAATCGGGGTCGGAAAGAAGAACAGGAAGACGTCGTGTAATCGTGTAATCAGCCGCTACATGTCTTCCAGACCCATGGGCTACCTGCCTACATAACAGGCTTTTGGGGCCCCTGGATTTGGGGGGCCCGGGGCGGCCGCCCCCTCTGCCCCCCTCAGGGCCGGCCCTGGGTGCCCCCGCCCACTTGGAACCACGAGGCCGCGCCGTCCACGTCCATTATGGACCTTACCTCCACTGGCAACGTCCTGGATACAGACTCCAACAAGGAACAGTAGGGAATGGGAGAGGGAGGTATTCCGTGTCCCATGTGGGCACAGACATGCCCCATGCCTTATGCTTTCTCGTCTGCGGCCCACAGTTTCACTTTCCGAAGCACCCTGTCTGGGAAGATGCCGGACATGAGGAACAAGGACTTCGAGCATGGAGGCCAACGAAGATTTATATTATGTTAACTTTTGGGTGCTTTTGTTTAATTAAATATGTCAAGAATATGGTCCGGTTTAAATAAAAATCATCCGATTTGCATCAAACCCACTGGCTTGTTTAATTAGTATCGTCAAATATGTGGCCAATGGATGGTTTGAAAATTTTAGTCATGCATGCATGGAATATTCTAAGGCTAGCTTGCTGCTCTAGCATCATTCATTGTTTTGGTGATCAAATCGGATTGACAAGAACTAGTCGATCGGTCATGCATGTGAGTGGGGTGAGGTCATACATAAGACCGACCGACCATGTTTTGTTTCATGAATACACTTTATTAGTATCAAATGCATCACATGCATATGCAAACCAACCTGTGGTTGGATGGTTAGAGGGACAATGGTATCCTAACCCATCAGGGTTCAAGTCATGGTACTCGCATTATTTTTGAATTTATTTCAAGATTTTCGGCGATGCGTTTTTAATGGAAGGACACGTTTCCATCGACGGCGAGGCACCTACGGCGACTTCGTAAATCTCAAGATAATATGCCGGCTCAGTCTCTCGAAGGTGCTCATAAGGGTAGGGTGTCCTTGTTTTATATATAAAGCAATGGCCAATCATCATACAACTCAACACACCCCGCTCAGCACCACAATACACACACAAGGCTCAATACAAGGGTGATAAGAATAGCTACAAACAGAAGCTGTGTATGATGAGTCGGGAGCTCCAAGACGGCGCCTTTAAGAAGGAAACGACAGCAAAATACCGCCACTGCCCGATCTAGGGGTCGGGGTTCCCCCGGAGGAACAACGTCGACGAAGAAGACTCGCGACGACGTATTCAAGAAGGGAACGACACCATAGATGTTGTGATCCTCGACCTGGCATAGCCAGAATGGGTTTGCACCTCGGCATGCCCTCTACATCTCCCAGACAGAGTACACCAAGCCCATTTGTCGTACCACCATCACCAGCCGTCGCCGCCGTTGACCATGGCAACCAGTCCACACCCCAACCGCGAGCTCCACCCACGAGCACCACGGCTACCACCACCAAGGCCACTGCCCCGGAATCCAAGACCTTGACACCACCCCTATCCTAGATGTGTAACTACAACGACCAAAGAGATGGGCGGAAAGGACCCTCTTTTCCCACCCCTGGGCAACCCCCAGCCTCGAGACCCACCCTCGGGCCGGCCAGATCTGGCCACCACCCCCCGCCCTACCGCTCCTTGGCAATGGATGAGCTCCCCGGTGGTACACAACCAACCGACGGGGGAAGCATGATTCCGCGGCCCTCCTGGCGGGGTAATCGTCCCTCAACAATGGATGATGACTAGGAAAGGACCAACCCTCCGGCGAAGATAGCACACGCGCGACGAGGAGAGGAGGCGGAGGCCAAAATGGTCTGCCTGCAGATGAGCCGACGCCGGAGAGACCGGTCGTCGTCGTAGCGGGAATCGCCGAGCTACCATGCAGCGCCACACTGCAGGAAGGCCACCGTCTCACCTCACCGTGACACCGCCGCCCACGGCCAGAGCAGCAACCACCCCAAGTTGTTGCCCCAACCCGCACCACCCGCCAGTCACCACAGCAACAGAGACCACCGGGGCGCCCACCAACACCACAACATGTGCGCCTCCATGCCCTGGCCAGGTCCAGCCGGAGTCCCACCACCCCAAACCGGAGCAGACGGACACCAGTTGCATCACCACCACCTTAATAGGGCTGTCAGCAACCCCTGCCACCGCCAACCGCCACTCCCATCCAGATCTAGACAGGGACAACCAGATCCGCCGCCAGCTCACCCCAGGACTCCGGATCCCCCACGAGCTGTGCTGGAGGGGCGAGGAGGGGAGATGGCGGCGCCGGCAGGCAACCAGGACGCTAGAAGGAGGAAGGGAGCCGAAGCAGGGCCGGCCCGACACCCGACCCCACCGAGTAGAAGGGGAC
>NW_024110931.1:0-25172 GCF_003073215.2 Triticum urartu
CTTTATGCACATTCCATCCCTCGATGAGGCTATTGCAACAGCAATATCGCCAACAGAAATACACAAAGTATTCGGAGCTCATATACACATTACTTCAGGCCGAGAAGCATGATGAACTTCTCATGAAGAATCATAATGCTCACCCAACGGGTGCCATGCCTATCCCTGAAGCACATGCTAATGCTCATTCTACTAGTAAATTTGGAAACCGTAAAAGGAACTTCCAGAAATTCAAGGGAAAATGGAAAAAGAACAACGGTCAAACTAAGGGGAAAGATCATTTCAAGAAACATGATCATAATGATAGCTCTCCAACTTGTCAACGGTGTGGATGCATGAATCATCGTACTAATCAATGCCGAATTCCCAAGCACCTTGTGGATCTATACATGAAGTATGGAGAAAAATGCGAACAAGTTCATGGAAAGAAAACTGAAGCTCACTTCAACGCCATTCAAGATAACCCTCAAGCTGGTCCTTCTCAAAGCACTATTGAAGTATTCAAGCCGAAGGACGATATCATCCTCGATGAAGACATGCTTGTGGATTACACCCAAGATGTTTCTGGAGACCTCACTTAATCTCCGTAAATAAGTCGATGTCATTTAGCTATTTCAATACTACAAAATGTTATATACTGTATAACAATAAGTAGAATAAAGTCTTTCAAACTACATATATTATATTATGTGAATCAGACATAATATTGTAATGTATTTATATTTGAATTTTTAATATAAATACCTTGTCTGTAATTTTATGAATATATGAATAAGATAGGATTTATTCTAAAATACTCTCTTTCTATCTATAGAACTTTTACGGGAAAAATCTGATGGAATAAGAGTTAAGTTTAGTGGATAGTGCTACCACTAATACAATTTTAAGGGAAACAACATACTTCTAAAGCCACTTTCACACTCCCTATGGATACTACTATCGTAATTCGGAATGCACTCTTGTATCCTGAATCTACTCGTACCCTTATAAGTTTCAAATATATCCGATCTAACAATTTCCATCTAAAACATTAGAGGTGGATAAGATAGAATTTTTGCTTTTAACAAAAAGCAACGGATATGAGGAACAAACTCTTGAAAAATTCCCTTTATTCTCATCCGAATTAAACTTTACATACATCAAACCCGTACCTTACGTTGCGTATAAAATAATTTTTCAAAGTCTTGATAAATTCAAGACTTGACATGATCACCTTGGTGACCCCAAAATTGGGATGATATGAAAGATTAATGAACATTTTGTTGGTCACAATTAAAAGCTGCAAAAATTCTCAAGTAGATTTTATGTGCACCACATATGCCATGAGAAAATTGATTTTTAGGACACTCTCATCTTAAAATTCAGAAAGTAGCCACTTAAATTTCTTGAACACATCGAAGAATATATATGTGGACTACTCAACCATTTCTGGGACATTTATTCATGGTATCAATAGACATCTAAAAAATGATCTTATGTGAGTCTCTAACCTCCACAAAATCATGAGTTCCTAAATTAATTGCTCAAATTATCAAATTAAGAGCAAATTATCCTACCATATGGATTATACCCATTTGAATGATGTTTTCACGAGCATGTATGATTTTTACTAAGTACCTCATGTACATACCCAAAATGGTGCAGAATATGCCAACATCTTGTTGGAAACATGCGGTCTTACACGCCGCAGATCTATTCTAGATCATAGCAACTGCATATCATATTGCTTCCCCTTGCAGTAAGTACGTGGAAATCAAACAAGTATTTCTCATCTGCAATAATTCGATTATATACCGATATCACCACTCCATCGTACATGGGCCCTCACATAAATTTGGGATCCATGTGAGGTATTATTTATCCGTCAATCATAAATATTTTAAACTCCCATCAGGAGAATTAGTTATTGCCCTTACGCTGATTACATTTAAAATAAGGACATTTTCGGCATTAGGGGGAGATTCGTACCACAAATAATGCCAAGAAATTAGAAATGTCATAGACATTCAGTCCTCATATTCACGTACTTCAAAATGTGAACCTAAAGTTCAATCATATATATTTGCAACAGTTTGCAAATCTGCCAAATACATTTACTTATGACAAAGACGTCATCAAATCACATTATGCATAAGAGGAATGTGCCATACAAAGTGGAAGTACCTCATACAACCACTATTCTCCCCAAATGAGAGCTAAAGGGGGAGAAACATGGTCACATGAGAAATGACTTCTCATATGCATCCGCGGAAAAAAGAGGAAATTATATCCTCAACTAGTAAATGTAGTTCGACCTCAAGTTGAATAACACATAACAGATGCTCATCATCCAAACCCAACATAAATGTGCACACAAGTTGAATTGTTGGGACATCGAAACACCTTGACTCCATTCTTATGGGAAATCACGAGGATTTAAAAGATGTAAATATTATTTCCACAAATTCTATTGATTCAACAGAATCATATAACATAAGACTACATATGTTGACATATATTTGTTCTTAAATTGCTAAAACCTTTAGGGCCCCGAACCAAAGTCCATGGCAGAATGCCTAATGCATTCATATATTGGTTCAACTAGAAGGAAGCAATTAAATAAGAATAGCACTCGCTTAACAAAAGAGATGTATTTATCACTGTAATACATTCTCCTCATAATTATCTTCCTTTTCGGAAGACAAATGAATTTTATTTCATAACAAAAACAATGAAGTGATGAAAAGCGATGCTTGTAGCATAAGGGTTCATGCAGAGACCTGACATCAATTATGATGTAACGTACCCTCTTGGTATAGGTGGAATTACGTTTCGATATTAAAATTATTGGCAGTTACAAATAAACCATCCATGCAGTTAATAGACTCGGTGATTACATACTCATATGGATCACCCAATTTAGACATCTATATATAAGTCCATTAAAGGCTTGAAAGTCTGAACTTATGAACAAATCGCAACATATATTGTGTAAAACATCAAAAGTCACTCCATGACTAAAAATAGTCGAAATATTGTGTGGTAAAATCGACTACGAGAGTTCCTTCTTTAAAAAGATTACTCACATAATGATTGCTTGAAGACATGTAGTTATTAACAAAATCCTCGCTGGATTCTACATGACCTATGTATATACCAGTGATTTTCATCCTCAAAGTATATACCATATATGAAAGGTGCTCGCAATCATATCAAGACGGAAAGTTGGATGAAACCAAATATTATTCAAGTTCATAACTTGAACTTATTCCCTCAGGAATACTCATCTATCAGCCCTCTTATATTCAGAAAATTTTGGAAAAACTCAACATGGATAAATCATATCCATCCAAAACACCTGTGGTCGCCCGATCCCTTGATATGAATAAGGATCCTTTTAGACCCAGGGATGGCAACGAGGAGGTATTGGGACTTGAGTTTCCATACCTCAGTGCCATAGGAGCACTAATGTAACTTGCAAACTCTACTAGACCAGACATTGCCTTTGCGGTGGAACAAACAGGGTTTGTATTTTTACATGGTGGAACTGCTATTTCATGGAAGTCAACAAAACAGACATTGGTAGCAACTTCCACTAATCACTCTGAAATAATTGCATTATTTGAAGCCTCGCGAGAATGTGTATGGCTTCGCAGAGTGATAAATCATATTCAGACATCATGTGGAATCGAATCATTAGAATTACCTACCATTATCTATGAAGATAATGCCGCATGTGTTACCCAAATGCATATGGGATATATTAAAAGTAATATCACAAAACATATCTCCCCAAAACTATTTTTCATCATCAATTACAGAAAGATGGAAAAGTTAATCTTTTGCAAATAAAATCTTGTGACAATCTTGCTGATTTGTTCACTAAGTGTTTACCAGCAACATCATTTCAAAATTGTATTCATGGGATTGGTATGAGACGACTACGAAATTTGCAAAGCCCAGGGGGAGAAAACTCCTAGAACTAAAACTTATTTATTATCATCCCCTGATGATAAATATATTTTTCCTTATGAGTTTTTCCAACGGATTTTCTCATACAGGTTTGAATGATATAATAAATTATCCTGAGAGTATATATTCGAATTCTATTTGTTTTCCTTATATTTTTCACAGGATTTTTTGGAAAACATAGACAATATAAGATCAAGGATTCTCAAAGTTACAAGATCAAGACAATCAAGAAAATGCAAGATTTTTCAGCACTCAAGACAATGAAGATTACTGACAGCGTTGTCCAAGGGGGAGTGTTAGGAATAAAATATCTTTAGATTTAGAGTAATTAGGAAATTAGCATATTCCTTAGAATATTCTATCTAGCAGTTAGAATATTGGCTTTGTCCATACGCTGTGTCTCTCTAACCATCGTCATGCCTTTTCTAAACGACGCGACTATTGTAACAGACATGTACTTGCGACTGTTCAGGTCATATAAAAGCCTACAGTCATTATCAATGAAATCACTCTTTCACTTCATTTCTCTATACTCTCTTCAATATTCTAATCATCTAATGTGTGTGGAAAGATTGTTCCTGTTCCGACGAGGGAGAAAAAAACTCGAGTTCACATAGAGAAGGCTGGAAAGGAATGCATGAGATGGGTGGAGAATCGCTGATGTGGCGCATGGCTGAGGTGGATAGGCTGCATGTTTAGATAAATATGTTAGGAATTAATTTATTAGGTTAATTAATTATTAATCACTGCAATGTCGGTGACACTTTTGGCAACTGCCTCCTTTTGTAACCGCCTTGTAAACTGGGTATAAATACCCCAATCTTCCATCAATAGAATGACTGTTCATCCCTCATTCTCTCTGCTCTCTCTTTTCCTGTTTACACGTTATCACGCACTTTGCTCTGCCGAGAGCGAGGAGGCCACAAGAACAAGTGCCTCGCTGCCAAGGCGACGGCACCGTCCCCGGCACGGACTGGAAGGAATTACCGCAACTCACTTCAATAATTCGTCATCGGCGATGCCCCTAAACAAAGACCATCCAGCGAATCGTTTCTAGCAAGAGCAGAAGAAGAGAAGATCAGCAATAGAAAAGGTACAGAGATCGTGCCAATTCTCAAAGTGAAGGACTCCATCCACAGGATACTCACGGGACAACAGCGCCCTCAACCATGGCCTTCGGCTTGATTTCACATGGCTTGGCGGCGAGGCCGTGCCCAGCCCGCCTCCATGCGACACGGCCGCTCATGGCGCAATGGACGGCACCCGTCCCGGTGGCGGCGCAAAGCGCGGCTCCCTCGCGAGCACGGCGCAACAACGCCCACGTCGGCAACGGCCGACGCACGGCGGTTGACTCATCAGGATGCGGCCGCACCCGACACCACGCCTCCCTGCCGGTCCTTCGTGAGGACGCCCTCCGGCGCACGCGGGGGGAAGTTCGCTCCATCCTGCCATCGAGACGGCGGAAGCCACAGGCGCGGACTCGGCGCCCGGCAAGCCCTTCGCCGCCGTGCTGTTCCCCAGCGACGTATACGAATCAACCATGGGGAACCTCACGGGAGAAAGAGGATAACCTTATCCCTTCGTTGATTTTCAGTTTCAGCCAATCTATTGCTCTTATTCTCAAATTAGTCTTTCTTTAATATCTGGACCCTCACGCTGACGGAAACTAAAGAATAAGCCGTCTCCTTATTTCGATTTTGCATACTATCAGTTTATCACTGCATTTTACAGATTAATCTTTAGATTTTCTGTACAATGAATAAGCTATCATGCTTACTGAGAAATTGCAGATTAAGCCCTTGGCTATTATCTATATATGCATGTGAGATCGTCGGATTCCTCTATTTCTTTTTCATCATGAGAATGGTTATTCCAGACATGTTTTCAGTAAGCATGTATGATCAACATACATGTTTTTGTAACATCCTATGACATGTTTCTTAGTGCAACAACTTTAGTTTGGCAATTGAGATTATCTTGTGAAACTAGACATAAATAAATAAATTATGAAGTGTCATATTTGTTGAGACCATCCAAATATTATTTGTGAATCACAAGGTATTGATGGCATCTACTGCATAGTTTGCAGATTATTCATCACTACTGTGAGGTCTACATCTTGTCATTTTAACAAGATGACTACCTTCGAAGTGCTCTTCCAAATATTAATATTATATGTGACTACCTCAAGATATCATAAGGTAATAGTGGCATCTACTGTAAATTTTTACAGACTATCCACTATTATTGCAAGGTCTACATCATGTCACTTTGACAGATGATTACCTTCAAAGTGATTTTCTTAAATATAGCATAACATAAGGTAATAGAGATATGAACATCTACTGAAAAAAGTCAGACTATGTTTTCTATTACTGCGAGATCTACACCGCACCCGGTGACTATCTTCAAAGTGTTATCCTATATAAATCGAGGTCTACACATATGGCTATAAGGCATCAGCTAAATTAAAACTTGCTCATCCGAAGCATTTATTGTTGTTGTTCACTAAAATAATTTACTCTCATAGTAAATATTGTTCTTGCACACTTGTTATATGCCGAAATGGTATTTTTGTGCTAACACAAACTATTCAAGCCTCACTTTGCTTGAATATGTGATGGAAAACTATGCAAATATTTGCATATACCAGCGATTACCTTCTATTACATTGGTAAAATACATGGCAGAAGAGCCTATGTCACTATTTTTAATTATAGTGTCGTCCATCCATCAAGATGGATACCACAATTTATAGCAAGTGTCTTAAACACTATTGCAATGTCCACATCACATTGTGGTTATACTTTCATAGTGACTAACCAATGTCGAACATGCAAATTCTATACGATTTGGCAGTGACTCTAATGTCACACACTTCCTCAAGAATGAAGTCCAAAATATTAACAATGATTTCATCACATGCGTTGTATTGAAGGATACACCTAGGTTCACCAAGGATCACCTCGGCCATGATTGTTCTCAAACAAATCATTTTCATTGCTTACATTTTCAAATGCACGAAATTCATAATTAGGTGGGAGAATTTATTTTAAGATGATTCATGACATGAGTCATTGTATCCACATGTGGCATTGTTGCCACTATAACTCCACCGACGGGATAATATGTCATGGCTATTCTCTTAATAGCTAATGAGCACATCGCGGATGACCACCATAAGTTTTCAAGACCTCAAGTCTATCGCAACTCACAATTTTATCACTTAATCAACTTTAAGTTGAGTTCCCGTGATCAAATATTTTCCTATATATAGATCCAGTTGAAAAGCCCTTAATGCACTTTACATCCTCTTAAGATAGTACTACCATTTTTTACGATTAAGAAACATTGAATTTATTAAAATCATCAGATTCACCCAATAGGTGCTATACCACAATTTAAAATTCCTGCTAGTACCGAGAATACTATGCAACTTAGTGCTCACAAAATAGAACCATGAGGAATTCAAAGTAAAGTGAAGGCAACTGAAGACAGAATTACCTCTAATGGGGAATAAATCGTTTTCAAACGATCACAAAGACAACTCTCAAGTTCGTCAAATGTGTGGTTATACAAACATCGTACCTATGATTACCAAACCCTCAAATACATAGTCAAACCACACCACACATTTGGGATAAATTTTAAAATTTGCAAACTTACAACCAGAAAATATTCTGGTAAATGATCGTTCTCAAATCTTCATCAAAAGGTGAGAACCCAAAATCTAGTGCAATAAAAGGATGGTGAATTCCATTGCAACGATGATATGTTTGCGTAATAAATTTTTCAATAATATTGGAGACCTCATGTAATCTCTTAATTATCCCAAAATATTATTAACCTATACTTGTTGTACTACAAGTAGTGCGATGTTCAATATCTTATTTCTCAGACATGATATTCGATAAATTTTGAATGTATGAATCAAGTCATACTCAATATTGTTGCGTACACAATGATTTTCTAGATCTTAATAAATTAAATATTTGGCTTGGTAACCTTAACCATTCTGGTTTGGGGATGATTAGAAAATTATTGACAATCCTGTTGGTCATAACTTATCAAGTAACAAATTTTCCCAAATCATCATATTTTATGTGCACCGCATGTGTCATTGGGGAAATAAGTTTTAAGGTCCTCTCACCTTAAAATTCTAAGCATGACACTTATTCTTCCTTAAAACACATTCAAAACATATGTCTGGATTGCTTAACCATTATCTGGGATAATTTAGATACTTCATGGTACTCATATACACATTCATAAAATGTTTTTAAGTGTGTCTCTTATCACACACAACCATGCATGATCTTGCTAAATAAATTGCTCAACATATCAAAGTAAGAGCAAATTCTCCTGAAAACAGGATCTATAAACCCATTCGAATGAACAATATTGTTGAACTCATTCAATGAGCAATTTTTTTGCATTAAGTACCTTTTGTGCATACCCAGAATGGTTTAGCTAAATTTCTTATCAAAGAGAGTTAAATGAATTACATGACCACTTTTAAAGAATTTTAAATTTACCAGCCTCTTGTTGGACACATACGGCCTTACACACCGTAAGTATGATCTTAACCATACCAACTGCATATCATACTACTTTCCCCTTATAGTTACTATGTGAAAATCAACAAAGTATTTCCCATCTGCGATAATTCGGTTACATACCGATATCACCACTCCAGCGTACATCAATGGGCACTCACAGAAAATTAGTGATCTATGTGAGGAATAACAATTTATCCGTCAATCAAAATTATTCATAGCCCGTATGCTGATTGCATCAACAATAAGGATATTTTCTGGCATTAGGGGGAGATAAGTACCACAAATAATGCCGAGAAATAAATTAGAAATGTTATTGACATTCAATCCTTATATCCACGTACTCAAAGAATCTGAACTAGAAGTTTAGAGAATCATATACTTGCAACACATTACAAATTTGCCACATACATTTACTGATGACAAGGTGTCACTAAATTCTATATTCCTGCAGTAAGTGTCAGAAAGAGTGGAGGTACCTGATAAACCACTCTTCTCCCCAAATGAGAGCAAGGGGGGAGAGAAAATCTGACAAAACGAGATATAACTTCTCATATGCTTCCGCGGAAACAGAGGAAATCAAATCCTCAACCAGTAAATGTAATTCAACATCAAGTTGAGAGACACCTCACTAGATGCTCATCATCCAAAGCCCGGCATAAATGTGCACAAATGTTTTGGTGCCGGGACATCGAGACACCTTGACTCCATTTGTTGTAGGAAATCACAAGGAGTTAAAAAGGAATGAATATATATTATCCACAAACTTCAATAATTCTATTTGAATCATATAAACTAAAGACTACATTTGTCGACATATATTTCTTCTCAAATTGCTAAAACCTTTTGGGCCCTGAACCAAAATCCATGGTAGAGTGCCTGTTGCACTCATATTGGTTCACATAAAAGGAAGCAAGTAACGAAGAATAGCACTCGCTCTGCAAACGAGTGGTATTTACCGCAGTAATACCTACTCCTCATAAGTACCTTCCATATGAAATACTAAAAACTTCTCATTCATGAACAAAGTCAATGAGGTGGTGATAAAGCGAGGCTTGTAGCAAAAGGGTTCACGCAGAGACCAGACATCGATTACGATGTAACATACCTGCTTGGTATGAGTGGAATTATGTTTCGATACTAAATAACATTGGCAATAAAATAATAAAATTATCCATGCAGTTGATGGATGAAGTGGCTACATACTCATATGAGTCACTCGTTTTGGTAATCTATATTGAAGTCCCTGAAGGGCTTATACTTCCGAATCCAAAAGCAAATCGCAACAAATTTTGTGTAAAACTTCATAAGTCACTCTATGACTTGAAATAGTCGTAAATCATATGGTACTACCGACTAAATGAGTTCCTTCTTCAAAAGGGTTACTCGAATAATGATGATTAATTACATGTTTAGTAAAAGAATCAATTTGATTTTCTTTCATCACCTCAGTGTATATTGATGACCTCATCATTAATATCTATACAAGACCTAAACATACACATAATCATCTCAAGACGGAAAATTTGGATTCAACCAAATTTAGCTTAAGCTTACAACTTGAGTATTCTCTCAAGAACTATCAGTCTACATATATCCAATACATATACGAGAAGTTCAATGTGGATATGTTGTACCAACAATAAGTCATGTATGGTCATACTAATAGGATACAAATCCATTCATACCCAGGGGTGACAATTAAGTGATATCAACACCTGAATTTCTATCTTACTAATAACAAAGCACTCATATAATTGCAAACCATGTCAGGCCTGACACTATGCTTCCTATCTTTGTTTAGAGTGCAACCCCCCAACAAAGGTATATGGTCGATATAAGAAATATCAACTTATATCTCAAGATCACATTAAATCTTGGACAATTCCATCAGGAAATCAAGATATGACCATGATATATGAAATGATATTGGCTCTTTATTTGATCCCAACAATGCCACATTAATGACTGAATTCATTGGAATAGTCTTCTTATAAAAGTCATCAAAATGGACTTTAACAGCTACTTTCACTTATCATTCTCACATAATTTCTTTATCTACAAGCATTGCAAAATATGCATGGCTCTGCAGATTGGTAAGTCACACTCAAAACCATGTGGTTGAGATTCATCATAATAACATAACTTGATTTATCAAGATGCCACCACTTGTATTACTCAATACATACATGTTATATGAAGAGCAATATCACAAAGCACATTGCTCGAGATCACTTATCCTCATGAATTATAGAAAAGTGATGAAACAATTTGCAAACAAAATATTGGAAAAGCTGACATATTATTCATAATGTCATGATCATGTCAGTAATTGATATGATACATCCTCCAGATTTGCAAAGTTCAGGGGGAGTAATCTCCCAAAGTATAACATGTTATCAATCATTAGATTACATATATTGTACTCTTTTTCCTTTCATGAGTTTTTCCCTAATGGTTTCTCATAAAAGGTTTTTAACGAGACAATATAGATACAAGTGTTCATATATGTCATATCATTTTCTCCTTATATTTTTCCCATTGGGTTTTAAAGGAGTTTTCAATGGCATATATAATCGCACTCTTTTCCCTTATGAGTTTTCTCTCAAAGTTTCTCGTAACGGTTTTTAATGAGGCAATATCTTCTCAAAGATTATATGTCATACTTTCTATTTTCCCTATCAGGGGTTTTTTTAAAAGGAAGTACTCAAGGCGTATTTATTGTTCTCTAAACTCACCAATGAGTTTTCTCCTTCTTCAAAGGTTTTTCTCGTATGAGTTATCAAGAGACAATAATCATTATATGTTGCATCGTTTTCTCCTTATTATTTTTCCCACTGGGTTTAAAGGAGTTTTAGCAACATATCTACACTATTCTCCTCATATTTTTCCCACAGGGTTTTTGGAGGAGACTTTCAAGATGAAGATGATGAACGTTCAAGGCAAATACATACTAGGAGGAGTCTATCAAGATGATGTATATTCACAAAGACAAGCATTGATTAGGGGGAGTGTTAGGAATTAATTAATTAGGTTAATTAATTATTAATCACTGCAATGTCGGTGCCACTTTTGGCAACTGCCTCCTTTTGTAACCGCCTTGTAAACTGGGTATAAATACCCCAATCTTCAATCAATAGAATGAGTGTTCATCCATCATTCTCTCTGCTCTCTCTTTTCCTGTTTACAAAATAAATTAGTGGGGGTGAACTTCTTAAGTATATAGGATGAGAAGTACAGCTGGTACACAGCTTCTTTCTTGATATATTATTTGGGAAAATAAACATAGTACATATCGTAATGGGCCCGTACGTGAGGGTTCCCTATATCTGGATTATTACAAGTGCTCGATCATGCGAAGCAAAGTCGACAATAGAAATAGAAAGAACGGAGCTGCTAAAAATCAGTCGACTGAGACTTCGCGAAGTCTCAGTCGACGCCTCAACCTTTGGATCGTTGTTGCTTTAAGATTCACGTAGCGCTGTGTCTTTGTCTCAGTTCGGCCCATTAAAGCGTGAGTCTGGCCTGTTTTCCTGTCTGTTTCGTTGTTTGGTCTGGATTCCTTGTCGTGGTGGTGCGAAGATGACAGGGGTTTGCCCGTGGGCTGGGCTGGTGTTTAGCCCTTTTTCGTTGTTTGCCTTTTATTCTTTTTCTTTCTTTTGTAAACTTTTACAATTGGAGAGAGAGAAGGGGAAGCTGTCACCATTACTGTATGTGACTTAGGGCGGGGAAGAGGTCCTGTCACATACACTCCTCTCTCCGTACTCTCTTTGTAGTATGGATGTTTCTCCTTGTGTGCAAGTGGCCATCCTTTTTTACTTGAAAAAAAGTATGCTTCTTTGTTGTTGCCTAATCAATGTGTTTATTCCACTTCTATTTTTATTTTTTTTCTTCATAATTTTATGTATCTTCTAACATATCATCTATCATTTGCTTCTTTATTCTTGTTTTTGCTTTTAACTTTTTTTATTGTCCAGTTGCACTATCTTTTTCAATGTGCAACGTGAGTTAAGCAAATTTCCAGTAAGATATATTTTCCATTTTTTTCGTATTATGTGATGTATTTTTTTAATATTTTAGCGTACCATTTGCACATTTCTAGCGACACGATTGCTGCAATTATTTTCTTTGTTGTTTTTGTTTTTCTTGTCGTTGTTTTTGGGCCGTTTTTAGGTCCGCAATTATTTTTGCCAGTTTTCTACTTAATCATTAGCTATTGTATTAAATATGTATGTGTGTATTATTCAGCATGTATGTATGGAGGAGTTCAAAAACAATGGGTAAGTTAGCAACCTTTTTTCCATTTTTCATTTTTTGGGCCTTGTGTTTCTTATTAGTTTTTGTCACGATACCACCCTCTTTTTATTAACTTTTGTTTGGTGTGTGTTAAAAAAATTGGTTGTGCCATGCAATGAAAGGGGTTATTTACATGACGGGAGAGGGAGGGGGAGGTAGTTTTATGTCCAATACTAGGCTTTTGCAACTGCAAGTGTCTCCCTAGATGGCAATTGCTTGCCTCCCTCCCGACTGCAGCTGGCTTGGGTTTTTGTCGGAGGGTGGAGGAAGAGGGGAGGGCAGTTACATGTCCGAGACTAGGCTTGCAATTGTAAGTGTCACATTGTAACTGCATGCCTACACACCCTACTGCAGTCGACCTTTTTTTGGTGGGCAACAGGAGGGGGTAGTTGCTTGTCCAACACTAGGGTTGCAATTGCAAGTGTTGTCCTCAGCTGCAATTGCATCCCTACACACGCAACTACAACCGAAACTTTTTTTGGTCGGTGGGCGGCGGGAAAGGAAGGCGGGCAGTTGCATGCCCAACACTAGGCTTGCAATTGCAAGTGTTGTCCTCGGCTGCAATTGCATGCCTACACACTCGGTTGCAACTGATCTTTTGCTTTGTCGATGGTCAGTGGAAGATGGGGGGGCAGGTGCATGTCTGGCATTAGACATGCAGCTCCAAGTGTCGCCTTGTCAGCAATTGCATGTCAACACACCTGATTGCAACTGACGTTTTTGTTTTGTTGGTGGGAAAAGGGATAGGGGGAGAGCAGTTGCATGCCCGACACTAGGCTTGCAACTACAAGTGTCGTCCTTCACTACAACTGCACATCTCTCCTTCCTACTGTAATTGGTGTTGTGTTTTTGTCGGAGCCTCGCAGAAGAGTAGGGGGGCAGTTGCATGCCCGGAAGTAGGCTTGCAACTGCAAGTGTCTCCCTCCACTGCAATTTGCACGCCTCCCTCCCGATTGCAAATGGCCTTCTATTTTTTTGGAGGGCGGTGGGAGAGGGGAGCGAAGTTGCAAGTCTGACAATAGGCTTGCAACTGTAAGTGTCGCACTCGACTGTAACTGCATGCCTACACACCCAATTGCGACTAACCTTGTTGTTTTGTTGGTGGGCGACATGAGAGATGGTAGTTGCATGTCTGACAGTAGGGTTGCAACTGCAAGTGTCGCCCTAGACTGCAATTGCATGCCTACATGCCCAACTGCAACCAACCTTTTTTGGTTGCTGGGCGGCAAGAAAGGGGGAGGGTAGTTGCATGCCCAACACTAGGCTTGCAACTGCAAGTGTCACCCTCAACTGCAACTGCATGCCTACACACCCGATTGTAACTGATCTTTTGCTTTGTCGATGGTCGATGGGAGACGCGGGGGAAGGGGGTTGTAGGTCTGGCACTAGGCCTGCAACTACAATTGTCGCCATGTCTACAATTGCATGTTGAAACACCTGACTACAATTGACATTTTCTTTTGTTGGTGGACATCGGGAGAGGGGGTGGTTGCATGCCCAACACTAAGCTTGCAATTGCAAGTGTCGTCCTCGTTTGCAATTACATGTCTTCCTCCCGACTGCAACTCGCCTTGTGTTTTTGTTGGAGGTCGATGGGAGAGGAGGGGGTAGTTGCATGCTCAGCACTAGGCTTGCAACTATAAGTGTGGCCCTCGACTGCACACGCAACTCCAAGTGTCGTCCTAGATCACAACTGCACGATGTAACATGAAACACAACTATAAAGGGTACAAACGCCTGCAACTAGCCGCTCCCTACACTTTTATTATTTTTTCAAATACACATTAAACAATTTCAATATATTTTTTACATTTTTAAAATATATGGCAGTTTTTTAAAATATTATTGAACAATTTACAATTACACAATGAATTTTTTAATACAGAAACACTTTTTTCTAAAATATCACGACAAATGTAAACAAGTGCTTCAAGAAAAAACACAAACAAAAGAAAAAAGAAAAAAAAGCAAAAACAAACAAAAAACTAGACGCACGAAATCATACAAAGACTAACGATACGCTAGTGGTGCGCTTCAAGAAGAAGTAGCGTCCAGAAAAATCACAAGACAATAAAAAATCGGTGGCCAAAAGCACTTGTCATGTACATTTTTGTCTCTATCACGGGCCCATACTTTTTTGTTCAACACCCTTTTCCCTGTGTGTATAAAACAAACAAACAATCAAGGAAATATCCGTGTCCAAATACACAAACAAAGAAAACAAATAAACAAGAGGGAACAAGAAAAGCCCAGAAATCAGGCTCGACTGAGACCTAGACAGACCAAAGAACTAGAAAGAAATAAAAATGAAATAAGAACTACTGCATGTACGATGTGCATGCATGGCAATGGAAATAAGAAACAAATCGTATATAGAGGTGAACGAGGTGTCAATTACGGAGCCATGCTAGAAGCAGCCTCAGTAAAGCCTTTCTCCATAACCGAGAACTTCTGAGCGGGCGGCGTGGCGATGACTTTCTCACCGGCCGTCTTGTAGGCCAACATGAACGCATCTAGTTTCGCCTTGTCTCCTTTGGCCGTGTCCACTTTGGCAATAGCGAGTTCCACCTGCTTCTCCCCGGCCGCTTTTACTTCGGGTATTTTGGCTGGTGGGGTGGCGGCGATGACGTCGTCGAGGACCGAATTGATGAGCCCGACGATGGCAAACTTGAACAGGTTCTCGCCGGACTTGGTGACGGTGGCGCTTGACGACGGTAATAATGTAGTTGCCACCATGACGATGACAAGGATTCGTGCTGCCCCAATGTTCTTGGTTGGGGCCATTATTCTGGATGACAAGGAAAGTAGTAGAGGGACGATTCAACAAGATGTTGCTTCTTTCAATGAGATCGATGGTATACTGCATGTGGCCGTTGCTTTAAATAGGAGATGTTGAACAAAGAGAGCGTGAGGCCATGCGAGCTTCGCGGATGCCATACTGCATGTGGGTGAAAATTTGGTTGCACCCATGCACCGGTCAGATGCCCTCAATAATTCCTAGGAAATAGGAGTGACATCTCTTATTTACTAATTGGAGGCATATTTCATGATCTCTCATTAATCCACATCATCAAAATTAATTAAACCGTCAGATTGTAAAATTTACGATCAGGATAGAAGGAAAACTTGTGAAACACAGACGATAGAGTCCTATGAAAAACGCATGTGGCACGTCCAATGTTAGTTCAGAAAAAAACCCGCAACAATCAATCCAAAAAAAACAAGCCAGCAAACCTCTCCACAATCCCCTTCCTTCAAATCTCATCTATAACCATGAAAAAAACAATCAGCCAACCTCTCCCCAATCCCTTTCCTTCAGATCTCAGCCCTAACCAGGATGCATCGGTTGCAATCCATCTTGGTTGCCGGGGCTGAGTAGGATTCTTTCTCAATCTCTTCATCTTTCATACCCTCACCCTCACCAAATTGCAACCTATGATGGACGATGCAGCGGAGAAGGACGTGCATCCACACCACTCTGAATCGGGTCGGACAGCCACCGCTGTTGCTAAGGCTACGGGGGAAGTACGACAGCCTGATGACGCCACGGCTGTCGAAGAATTACGGCGGACTCCTTCAGCCCTTTTCCTGACCTCCTCACATCCGTGCAGAAACAACATGCATGCTCCTATTACCAATATCATGAATAGCGACGGGGTCCTTTAGGTTCAGCATACCAATTAAATCCATCTGAAGATTTCCGCCAACAGGAAGTTGAGTGTTTCTCCAATTTCATGTTAATTAAGTATTACAGTTAGGAGGCCATCATGTCGAAGCTGTCGACGGCACCATCCTGCACATTTATATATCAGTGTCACTACATGAATTCAGTTTCAATAATTATCCTGTTTCCCCATATTTGCATTTAGCTGAACCACCATCTACTTTTACTGGAGTGCACTCTGAATTCAAAAGGATACTATGCCATTCACATCTGCAACAATAAATGGATTCATATTGCAAGAAGTATTATTGATGCATTGTACTACTATGTTGCAGGCTGTCTGCCATCTTTGTTCTTGGCACATGATCTCTGGTGTTACTCCATTGTACCATAGGTAATTACTGAGAATCCGTGGACAAATTAACTTTGCAACACGGGTAATAGCTACCCCAATATTTATTTTGTGATGTTCCTTTTGTCTAGGTATTATGATTTATTTGAAGCTCCAATGTGATGCATGCTACGTTTAGTTGTAGGATTAGATTTGCATGTGTGAACAAAACAAACCACTGCAAAATAAAATATCCTCTGTTTAGTAAGTTCTACTTATCATTAGTACGCAAGTTCAGTTTTCCATTTATATGCTATGCACACATGCCGTTTCCTTGATCATATATTTTATATCTTATATATTTATTCTAGCAAAAAATTAGATAATTGTCCATAGGATCGACTTATTATCTAATTGTAACATACCCTATAACGTCCAAGGATCAATATCCTAAGGTGTTGTTGTCGTTTCTACCAAAAACATGTCTCCAATGGTGGACTGCATGATTTACGAAAAAGAAAAGAAATGATCCCCACAGGCTGCTAAAAAGAAATCTTAGATCTCTCCTGTAGACTTTGCTTTGCCATGCCTTCAGACCAGTACATCATCCAGAATTCCCTGCTTTTCCATTAATGTTATCAGCAATCTAGAAACAGAGTCCGATCTATCAAGTGAGCATGGTCCTACTCAAGCATTGAAATGCTGAATCCCATCAGCTTTCAAGTTATGATCGCGTAGTAAGGTATCTATTTTATTCCACAAGATGAATTTATCCCATGATGGATAATGCAGCAGAGGAGAAGGTGTACAAAGACTCTTTGGAGCAGATTGACAGCCGTCGTCGCTGGTGACGAGACTGCCAAGTCAAAAATTATTTGCTAATTGACATGTACTTACACTTAGTACATGCAGATGCATAACAGAAAAAGCTCTCATAGCTTTCTTAACCCAGGCATATATTTGCTAAAATGATCTTGACTTCTCCACAAATAATTCACATGCAGTCATGCCGGTCCGCATCCAGCGACAGCTTCTTGCGCGATCGATGATGGCACCAATTCGCATTAGCGGTCATATCAATTGCACGCTCCAAAGTTTGGATGAGAGAATCCGATCGATTTACAAGAAAGGAATCAAAGGAATGTGATAAGAATCCACATGCAATTTCTGAGTAGTGATGCGTTGGCAAATGATTGAAGAATGGCAGGACTGCACTAGAGAACTACTCCCTCCGTCCCATAATATAAGAGCGTTTTTGACACTACACTAGTGTCAAAAACGCTCTTATATTATGGGACGGAGGGAGTAAAAGATTGTGGACGAGTGGACACCCTGCTATTTGCTAATTCAGTTTGTGTTAAATTGAGAAAATGACAGAAGGTTGGGAAAGCATAATTCTACATATAGATTGTGGCATTGGTAAAGGAAGTTGGATCTACTACGCAAATGCATAAGAAGGATTACGCTGTTGTTGGAAAACATTCAAACCACATCTCCACTTAACGAAAGTGTCATCTTATTTTTTTTAGCAACATATAAGCAAGTTCACTATTTTGTTTTGGGCGTGACAACTGGAGTACTGAACCAACTTAGGCTTTTCTATAAAAATATGTCCAGTTTTGTAGTTGTTTTGCAACTTTTATCTTAAGAGATTGAGAAAAGAATATATATAAAACAATCCGCTTTTCATTAACTCCTGGTTAGGAGCAAAACCGAGAAATGTAGCTAATTTTTGTAATATGTTTATGGAACCAATCTTTTTCTTAATTTCAGTAAAGTCATTCAAAATTGCACTTGGTTCCCATTCACCAAAGCACAATTGATGGCCATATAACTATTGAAATCATACAATCATATTTTACAATACACTTTAATGGCGGATCATTTGGTTCAGTATATTCAAAGTTTGCATAGGAAGAAATACATATTGATGAATGCCAGAGCAAGTAAATTATTATTGGTTTATATTTTTGGATTCCTACAAAATTATCACATATTAACGCATATGCATGCAAGAACAGTATAAAAACTAACCGAGGAATTTGGTCCAAATATGCATGCATGCATGCACATATTACAAGCTATCCATATGCATTCATTTTATATCTGTATGTGTTTCTGTTCTAATATTTTTCTATAATATAATATTTAATACATTGAAAATGTTATTTAATAGTTTGACTAATTTAAAATGTGAAAATAGCTAGCCTGTGCAGTTGCACGGGTTGATGACTAGTCTATCTAGCTAGGAACCACAACCAGTAAAACGACCGGATGAGCAAGGTTCCAAATCTGAGAGGTGAGGAGTTCATGAAACAGCCTATTGCCTCGTACGCTCTCCTACATTTATTTGCTCTCTTTTTCCCAGTTTCTCTTACGAGGTTGTATTGTCTACCAGAAGAACCGGTTAAAATGATCATAGATTAGAAAAATCTCAAATTTAAAATAAGTTTGTGAATCTGAAAAAGGTTCACAGATTTTTATTTTATTTTTTAAATTTGGAAAAAGTTCACGAAATTATTCAGAAAAAATCAAAAAGAAATCCGGATTTGAAAAATGGTCATGAATTTGGAAAACCGTCATGAATATGAAAATAGTTCATGAATTTGAAAAAACATCACAGATTTTGAAATTGAATTTAAAAACTTTGCAATTTTATGAAGGGTCATAAATTTAAATAAAATAAATAATTTGAAAAACAAATTTGGAAAAAGTCGAAATTTGCCTATATTTGGGTGTGTGCTGACGAAACTAGCGAAGAGTGGGTGTGCGGTGTTGCCTGTCTACAGATTTGCCTATATTTGGCGGCTTGACAGCTTAATAGGACTTGGCCGCGCCATCGCCACCAAACGCACAAACCCACTGCCTCGCGTGCACTTTTGGACTGGCTCATGTTCGGGGTGGTTTTTTAATTTTGAACTTTGAAAAAAAATCATGAATACAATTTTTGCAAAATATGATTTGGATTCAAAAAACATTCTGAATTTCATGAATTTTCAAAATGTTCCCTGATATTAATTTCTTTTCTGAATTTCAAAACATGTTCATGAAATAGAAAAATGTCCCAAATCTCTAAAAAAATCATGGATTCAAAAGAATCTCGAATTTAAATAACATTGAGAATTAAACTAGTTCAAACTTTGGAAACATACTCTGAATTTCAAAACTTCTTCTTTTTAATGTTCAAAGATTTTAAAAATGTTCTAACATTAAATAAACATAAATTTGAATACATTTCCTACATTTAAAAAGTATAGTTTGTTAACTAAAACATTGTTCTCGTATTTTGGCAAAAAATGTCTATGAATTTGAAAATTGTTCCCAGATTTAAAAAGTTTATGAATTTTATAGTTTTTCATAGATTTCAAAAAAAAACTGTTTTTTTAAATGAACTTAAAAATCGTTCTCCCATATTGTGTGTTTACCCTCTATTCTGAACCTACGCGGGGAATATGATTTGCCCTATTTCGCTCCACCGGTGTTTCGCACCTCGCTTCGTCAAACCTACTATGTTTCCTGTGACCTCCTTCCTTTTTCATTTTGTTTTTGTCCATCCGATTTATTCTCATTGTGTCGGAATCAAGGCGGCTCAGGAGTCCGCCTAACCAACAACCAAAACAGTAATTCTAACGGCGAAGTATGTAGCTGTGAAGAATCCACGGTCCATGTAGTTGTAATGTAGTTTTTGAGACTTGTGAAGCTATTTCGGGTATAGAATATGTGAATGGAATACAGGGGGAATACAAGTGGGGCCTCTGCATGCAGCACAATTTTTCTCATAGTGATGGTGGAGGGAAAGGACACTTCCATGCAAACTATAATGTTCTCTCTCTCCCAGTGCAAAGAATCTTTATTTTCTCCGTGCACCTTTTATAATGGTATATTTTCAACAAACTCCATTTTTTGTACACTTTTTATAGATATTTGAATTCATAATGAGAAGATCTTTCGAACGACATCAATCATGATAGCGTTTAAACTAGATTGAATTTTACTGTTGGAGTCGTATTTCAGTTTCAGTTATAGTGAAGTTGCCTATTTCACTAAAATTTTCAAAAAACAGATTTGGCTCATGTTAAGAAAATGATTTCACGTATTTCAAAAAACAGATTTCACTCATTTCAAAGCATGGATTTCGACCCATTCAAAAAACTTATTTCACTCATTTCAAACAGTATATTTCACTCGTTTCTGAACACCAATTTCACTCAATTACGGAATATGATTTCAGTTAATCCAAAAAATGATTTCACTCGTCTTAAAAAACTTATTTCACTCATTTCAAAAACCTAATTTCACTCATATTAGAAAAAAAATATACTCAATTCAGAAATTTAATTTGGTTCATCTCAAAACACTAATTTCACTCATTTAAAAGGTTGGTTTCATTCATTCCAAAAAAATTGATTTCGGTCATTTCAAAAATCAGATTTCACTCATTTTGATAATATCATTTTAGAAAACAAAATTCACTCATTTCAGAGAAATATATACTCATTTCAGAAAACTAATTTCGCTCATTCTAAAACATTTTCATTATTTTTGAAAATGGTCTCAGAAAATTTATTATTTAACACATATTTCAGTTAATATAAATACGATTGAAGATGTAAAATTTAATGTTAGTTTCAATGTATTCAAGAATTGTCTTCTCTGAAAGGTCTCGCCGTAGGATTTCAAATATATAAAAAGATTCACAAACATTTTTTTGTTTAAAAGGTTCGAATTGGTCGCGATTCAGGAACACCAATCGGCTTAAGGTCAGGAATGAAGTCAACACAAAACTCAATGAACTCCTCATTTTCATGGCCCTTGGAGATGCTTCCTTTTGGCCTAGCACGTTTATGAACACATTTCTTCAAGACTCCCATGAACCTCTCAAAGGGGAACATATTGTGTAGAAATATAGGACCCAGAATGGCAATCTCTTCGACTAGGTGAACTAGGATGTGCGTCATGATATTGAAGAAGGATGGTGGGAACACCAACTCGAAACTGACAAGACATTGCACCAAATCATTCTCTAACCTTGGTATGCTTTCTGGATCGATTACCTTCTGAGTGATTGCATTGAGGAATGCACATAGATTCACAATGGCTAATCGAACGTTTTCCGGTAGAAGCCCCCTCAATGCAATCGGAAGCAGTTGCATCATAATCACGTGGCAGTCATGAGACTTTAGGTTCTGGAAGTTTTTCTCTGCCATATTTATTTTTCCCTTTATATTCGACGAGAAGCCAGACGGGACCTTCATACTGAGCAGACATTCAAAGAAGATTTCCTTTTCTTCTTTGGTAAGAGCGTAGTTGGCATGACCCTGATGTATACCGTCTTTTCCGTGCATACCTTGCTGGTCCTCCCGTGCCTCCGGTGTATCTTTTGTCTTCCCATACACGCCCAAGAAGCCTAGCAAGTTCACGCAAAGATTCTTCGTCACATGCATCATGTCGATTGCAGAGCAGACCTCTAGGTCTTCCCAATAGGGTAGGTCCCAAAATATAGATTTCTTATACCACATGGGTGCGCGTCCGTCAGCGTCATTCGGAACAGATTGTCCGCCAAGACCCTTTCCAAAGATTACTTCTAAATCCTTGACCATATCAAGTATATCACGACCAGTACAGTGGCGAGGCTTCTTCCGGTGATCTGCCTCACCTTTGAAATGCTTGCCTTTCTTTCTTACGGGATGCCTGCTTGGAACAAATTGAAGATGTACCAAGTACACATTTTTCTTACAATTATCCAAATATATACTATCGGTATCATCTAACCATTGCGTGCATGCGTGGTATCCCTTGTTTGTCTGTCCTGAATGGTTACTGAGAGCAGGCCAATCATTGATGATCATAAACATCAACACATGTAGGTCAAATTCCTCCTGATTGTGTTCATCCCATGCACGTACACCTTTTTCATTCCACAACTCTGAGATTTCTTCAACTAATGGCCTTAAGTACACATCAATGTCGTTGCCAGGTTGCTTAGGGCCTTGGATGAGCGCTGACATCATAATGAACTTCCGCTTAATGCACAACCAAGGAGGAAGGTTATACATACGTAGAGTCATGGGCCAGGTGCTACTATTGTTGCTCTGCTCCCCAAAAGGATTAATGCCATCTGCGCTTAGACCAAACAATATGTTCCTTGCGTCATCTGCAAAGTCCTCCCATTTTCTCTCGATTTTTCTCCACTGCGACCTGTCAGCGGGTACTCTCAACTTCCCATCTTTCTTATGGTCTTCTTTGTGCCATCGCGTCAACTTGGCATGCTCTTTGTTTTGGAACAAATGTTTCAACCGTGGTATTATAGGAGCATACCACATCACCTTGGCAGGAATCTTCTTCCTGGGGCGCTCGCCCTCAACATCACCAGGGTCATCGCGGCTGATCTTATAGCGCATTGCACCACATACCGGGCATGCATTCAAATCCTCGTACTCACTGTGGTAGAGGATGCAGTTATTAGGGCATGCATGTATCTTCTGCACCTCTAATCCTAGAGGGCAGACAACCTTCTTTGCTTCGTACGTACTGTCGGGTAATTCGTTGTCCTTTGGAGGCATCTTCTTTAACAATATCAGGAACTTTTCAAATCACATGTCAGATACACCATTCTCTGCCTTCCATTGCAGCAATTCCAGTATGGTGCTCAACTTTTTCTTGCCAGCTTAGCAATTTGGGTACAACAATTCTTATGATCCTCTAACATGCGCTGCAACTTCAGCCTCTCCTTTTCACTTGCGCAGTTTCTCTTTGCATCGACAATGGCCCGACCAAGATCATCAGCGGGCTCATCTGATGCCTCTTCTTCAGCTTCTTCCCGCATTGCCCGCTCAACTTCTTCCCCCATTGGTGTACAATCGTATTCAGGGAACCCATGGCCAGGATAGCTGTCGTCATCCTCTTCTTCTTCATTCTCTTCCATTAGGACCCCTCTTTCTCCGTGCTTGGTCCAACAGTTATAGTCGGACATGAAACCGGACTCAAATAGGTGGATGTGAATGGTTCTTGAGTTAGAGTAATTTCGATCATTCTTACAGTCAGCGCATGGGCAACACATAAAACCATCCGCCCGCTTGTTTGCCTCAGTCGCAATCAGAAAAGTATGCACGCCATTAATGAACTTGGGAGAGCATCGGTCATCGTACATCCATTGCCGACTCATCTTCATTACACAACACCGAAAAGACCAAATTAATACAAGTTCATACACACCTATTCTCATAAAACAACATACAAACTCTCTAGCTAAAGCATTTAAATGCAACAACAAATGTGATCAAGATCGCAACTAAGGTTGATCCAAAAGCATAATGATACCAAGCCTCACTATCAATGACATATTTTTTCTAATCTTTCTAATCTTCAAGCGCATTGCATCCATCTTGATCTTGTGATCATCGACGACATCGGCAACACGCAACTCCAATTCCATCTTCTCCTCCTCAATTCTTTTCAATTTTTTCTTCAAGTAATTGTTTTCTTTTTCAACTAAATTTAACCTCTCGACAAGAGGGTTGGTTGGATTTTTCGGTTCACATACCTCCTAATAAAAATATCTATGTCAACTTGATGGGCATTGTAAGTGCATCTAGTGCCACCCCTAGTTGGTTTTGGAGTATTGACGACAAACCTAGTTGAGGGACTAACGTGTTTGTGAGAATTGCAGGAAGACACAGGTAGAAGTCCCTCATTGATTCGGTTTTATTACCAGAGATGACCCCTAAAAATGTACGAAGACATTGAAGACAATGGTGGTTTATGAAGATATTAAGCCCGGGCAGGAGACCCTACCAACCGGGACCAATAGGCATCCACGCGTCAGCATTTCTGTGGCTGGGGTTTTTGTTTTATTTTTGAAAGGGGGGGTGTTTGGGGGTTTTGGGGGGTTAATTTAGGCATTTCATATATTGTGTTAGCTAGCTATAATTAATAGAGAGAAGTGTCCTCTCTTATGTCCGTGCTTGGTCGACGCTACGTACTATACATACGTATAGAGAGGACTAGACATGCTACCTAGCTAGTAAGCAAACGAAGGAAACAGAAGATCGTCATGAACATATATGCATACAGAGAGAAGTGATATCAACCACTTCTCTTTCTCTGAGAGATTGGTCAAACAACAAGTTCTCGTATATCTATCGACACTACCGGCTACATATATACAATAATTATCTCTTACAAATATAATCATACGGACTCATGGTCCACATAGTATTCTCCGTCTTCAGCGATCACGTGGTCAAGAAAGAATGCTACCAATTCCTCTTGAATTGCTCGCATGCAAGCTGGTGCTAGGAGCTCATCCCGCTTCCGAAACATCTAATTTGAACAAGGGGGTCAATACATATATATATGAATGAATGAAACTCAA
>NW_024110932.1:0-14978 GCF_003073215.2 Triticum urartu
CTGGGGCATGTTTCTCTAAAGGTGCAGCTTTGTTTCTCCCTTTTATCACGTGTAACACGTTGACTGTTTTGACTTCTACTGGGAATTTCTTCTGTTCCCCTGTGCTTTGCTTGCGAGGCTCGTCCTCGTCTTCACTTGGTGTATCCTGCCCCTTGTGTTCGGTGTTGAGCTTGCCGGACTGTTTGAAGACCCAACATTCTCTGTGGGTATGATTTGCAGGTTTATCAGGGGTGCTATGGATCTGACATATTTGGTTAAGAATTTTGTTTAGGCTGGACAGTTCGTCTCTGTTGCCTTTGGAGGGCGGCTTTGCTGACCTGGCCAAGATCTTCTGAATCCGGCGTTTACCGCCGTGCTCTTCGGGATGTCTTCTTTATTCCGGTGCTTATTATTGCTGCGTCGTGATTTCCCGTTTCCATCCCTGACTTCGGATATACTTGGGTCGCTGGTGCTGCATCGGGCTAACCAGCTGTCCTCGTCCGCGCAAAAGCGGGTCATGAGGCTTGTTAATGCTGCCATTGTTCTCGGCTTTTCTTGACCGAGGTGTCTGGCAAGCCATTCGTCTCGAACGCTATGCTTGAAAGCTGCTAAGGCTTCGGCGTCCGGACAGTCGGCTATTTGGTTCTTTTTAGTGAGGAACCTGTTCCAAAGTTTTCGGGCTGACTCACCGGGCTGTTGAGTTATATGACTTAAATCGTCTGCATCCGGTGGTTGGACATATGTCCCTTGAAAATTTGCCCGAAAGGCGTCTTCGAGCTCTTCCCAGCTTCTGATGGAGTTTTCAGGGAGGCTTTTAAGCCAATGCCGAGCTGGCCCCTTGAGCTTGAGGAGTAAGTACTTGATGGCGTGGAGATCGTCTCCTCGAGCCAGATGGATATGGAGGATGTAGTCCTCAATCCAAACCCCAGGGTATGTTGTTCCGTCGTACGCCTCTATGTTTACGGGTTTGAATCCCTCTGGAAATTCATGGTCCAACACCTCATCGGTGAAACATAGGGGGTGTGCGGCACCCCTGTATTTGGGTGTACCGTGGTGTTCGGATGTTTATTGTGTTGCATTGTATGTTGGAGCGCTCTTGCGTGGTCCATAGATGGATCTGGTTGCGTCGTCCTTTTGATGCGAGCCCTTACGCGGATCGCGTACTGGTTTATGTGCGGCATCGTTTGCCGCTTTATGTTGGCTATGAGGTCGTCTATCCGACTGGATGGCCATTTTATTTTTTAATTGTGGAGGATCTAGGGCCTCCTCATCGAATTCAGGTAGCAACTTTCGCTTCGGATAGCTCTTGGTGTGGTGATTACTGCCGTACTTCGCTGATGTGTTGAGTACTTCACTCCATCTAATTTTGAGTGTGTCTTCTGCAGCCCTGAGCCTTTGCTTCTGCTTTTTCAGACTCCTCGCAGTGGCAACCAGCCTTTGATGGGCATTCTGTTGCTCCGGGAGCCTGTCCGGTGTGATGTCGTCCGGACTGTTATCTTCGACGGAGTCGGGTTGTTCGGTTTGATTCTCCGTGTTGCCCTGGTCGGGCGATGGTTCACCCTGCTCTATCGCTGGGCCTATATGACCGTTGTTTCTGCCGAGGCGGGGTTTAGAGCGGCGCTTGCGCCGCCTTTTTGACTACTTCCCAAGGGGACAATCCTTTGTTGCGTCCTTTTGTTCCTCGACATCATTGTCTTTGGGTGTGTCCACCATGTATACATCATATGATGAAGTGGGCGTCCAGTGCCATGTGGGCGGTGGTTCCTGTTCATCTCCGGCATCGTCGTCCATACCATCGATGTCTTCGGAGTCGAAGTCCAGCATGTCGGTTAGATCGTTGACAGTGGCTATTAAGTGGGTGGTGGGTGGGCGGCGAATTTCTTCGTCATCCACATCCCAATCCTGCCGAACGTAGTTCGGCCAGGATTCTCCTAACAGGGAGAGAGACCTTAATGAGTTCAGTACGTAGCCGAAGGGCGAGTGCTAAAAAACATCCGCGGAGGTAAACTTCATGATTGGCACCCAGCCGGATTCGACAGGCAGGGGCGCAGGCGGTTCGGAGTCCGTGGCCGGAGAAGGATCCGGTAGTTCGGCAACACGGCTCTTATGAAAGGTAAGGTCGTTCCTTGGCTCGATCGCCGCTGAGAGTACGGCCTCCATAGCGGGGTCTATCCACCCGTCCATGGATGGCGCGATTGGCTCCGAATTAAGGGTCGGAGCAGTCGCCGGTGCGATATCCTGAACACTGTCCGACGACAGAGATAAATCATGCTCATCGAGACCGTGCAGCACACTTGGCAGGGGTTTGAATCCGTCGAAGATCAAGTCTCCACGGATATCGGCCGTGCAGTTTAAGCTTCCAAACCTGACCTGGTGGCCAGGGGCGTAACTTTCGATCTGCTCCAGATGGCCAAGCGAGTTGGCCCGCAGTGCGAATCCGCCGAATACGAAGATCTGTCCTGGGAGAAAAGTCTCACCCTGGACTGCATCGCTATCGATGATTGAAGGAGCGATCAAGCCTAATGGCGACGACACAGAGGAACTCTCAATGAAAGCACCAATGTCGATGTCCAAACCGGCGGATCTCAGGTAGGGGGTCCCGAACTGTGCGTCTAAGGCGGATGGTAACAGGAGGCAGGGGACACGATGTTTTACCCAGGTTCGGGCCCTCTTGATGGAGGTAAAACCCTACGTCCTGCTTGATTTATTCTTGATGATATGAGTATTACAAGAGTTGATCTACCACGAGATCGGAGAGGCTAAACCCTAGAAGCTAGCCTATGGTATGATTGTATCCTGTCCTACGGACTAAAACCCTCCGGTTTATATAGACACCGGAGGGGTTAGGTTACACAAGGTCGGTTACAAAGGAGGAGATATCCATATCTGTATTGCCTAGCTTGCCTTCCATGCCAAGTAGAGTCCCATCCGGACACGAGACGAAGTCTTCAATCTTGTATCTTCATAGTCCAACAGTCCGGCCAAAGTATATAGTCTGGCTGTCCGGAGACCCCCTAATCCAGGACTCTCTCAGCACTGTTGATTGCCGGCAAAACATTGAGATGCCTAGTTTTTAAATTCTAGTAATTCCAAAACTCGTCTGAAATTCATGAAACTTGGCATGCTATCATGGAGCGGCATCAACATGCCGTGGTAAATTTTTTATCCCATTTGGGGCAGGTTTGGGTATATGCTTCTCACAAACCAGAGCTTCTCACAACAAGAATAATGGTTTCGGTAGGGAACGTCCCACCTTTGGGGACGAAACGATATCCATTGCCTCTTATTGCTTTCAATTTTTTTTCTCGTGTCAATATAGAACAACAGGAGTGTTGTGTCAGTTTTTGTGATTTTTTTTAGGTTCGTTTGGACATTTTTTATGCATTAACTCAGTTTTCAATGCATTTTTGTGCATAATTCAAATTTGAACTACATGCACATGCTCTAGTGCATATAAATTGGTTTAAAAATTAAATATTTGTCCTTGGGTGCATGCTTAGGTCCCATGCAAGAAATGGTAATGAATTTCAATCACCAGGGCACCGTTGATTGCCGGCACAACATTGAGATACCTGGTTTTTAAATTCTAGTAAATCCAAAACTCGTCTGAAATTCATGAAACGTGGCATGCTATCATGGAGCGGCATCAACATGTCGTGGTAAATTTTTTGTCCCATTTGGGGCAGGTTTGGGTATATGCTTCTCACAAACCAGAGCTTCTCACAACAAGCCTGGTGGTTTCAGTAGGGAACGTGCCACATTTGGGGATGAAACGATATCCGTTGCCTCTTATTGCTTTCAAAAAAATTCTTGGGTGCAAGCTTAATTAGATCCCATGCAAGAAATGGGAATGAATTTCCAACACCAGGGCACTGTTGATTGTCGGCAAAATGTTGAGATACCTGGTTTTAAATTCTAGTAAATCCAAAACTCGTCCAGTGTGCAGGTTCACCGAGAAGCATGCGAGATGTTCAACGCAGGATTTGTGCATCTCTTCAACGCAAACGGTTCGGTGAAGCAGTAAAGTGGCAGAAAATAAACCAAAAAATACACGTGCTACCACACGCCCCGTGTGCCGTGCGAGTAGGAGTGAGTTGACGGGACGCATGCGAGCATTCCACCGTGCAGGCATACCGGGAGGCGTGTGTGCAAGTGTGTGTATTGACGGGGAGGCGTGCGAGTAGCTGTGTGAAATGATGGTAGGAATGGCAGACGTCCGCCGCGCAGGCTCACCAGGACGCGAGACAACTTTTGACCGATGCCTGCCTCGCTCCCACTGGTCCGTATTAATTGCGCGCCCGAGCCGCTGGCCATAATAGGCAGCCGCACCCCCGGTCCATAGTGGTCACCAATGTCTGGACTCTGGAGTGTATGAGATGGCGCTGAAGTGCACCATCGGAGGGAGTGGCGACGCCGGGGCTGGTGAAGCACCCGCACAATGCATGAAACTGGCCACAGAGGTTTCCATCGCCACCGACGAGGTCTCGCATGGGCAGTCGCACGACCTTGACTTTGTTGGCGCCGTCGTGCCCCCCCCCCTCCCCACAAGCCGGAGCCGTAGGTCAACAACAACTCCGACAACAACAGCGACTCCGACGGAAAATCGGTTAGTCATCTATATACCCATTTGTGCAGCAAACATATCAAGTGTTTTCTGTGGTTAATCCGCCCACCCCGCCCCTCTATAATTTTTCTGGAATACAAATCCTATGGTTATGTTCTCCCAGTCCATGAAATCAGAGTAATTAAGATCCATTAGATGCACATAGTGTATTGATTGTTTGAATGTTATCCGTATAGAGGTAGTGATTAATTGTTTGTTCTGTCCAAATAATTTTTGCTAATAATCCAACTAGGGTTAGCTAGCGTGCTAATAATTCGTGTCCAGATCTTGAGAATTGATTTAGAATGTCCTACATATATGTTTGTGCCTTTTTTCTTCCTGATCTTGAGAATTCATTTCGAATGTCCTACATGTTATGCCATTTATTTCTTTCAGATTGGTATGTACACAGATGAGGCTCCGACCAGTGCCGCCGCCGGATGTAGATCTTGGACCCGGCTGTGCGGCCAGAAGCGCCCCCTGGTCCTAAGGAACTAGTAGAATCTCCGGCGGACCGCAGCAGCGATCTCCTGGACGGAATCCTTGGGGAGATCATCTCCCTTCTCCCTACAAAGGATGGCTACCGCACACAAGTCCTCGCATCTCGGTGGCGCACTCTGTGGTGCACCACGCCTCTTAATCTGACTGTCGTCAGCTATCTGTCGATGATGATTCTGAACTCCCCGGAGCCATCATCTCCTCCCATGAGGGCTCCGTTCAACGCATTTGCATCCCGGCACGCTACCTGCTAGACATACCCTACACGGTGGCCGCTTGGCTGACATCCCGTCAATTTGATAAACTCCAGCAGTTTGAGTTCTACCATTACTACGGCGATAGGTTAGCACCAATAGCTGCATCTGTGCCCTCACCACCGATGCCCACCTCATGGTTTTCCTCCTCTCTCGACACCGCCACCTCGACCCGGTGCCATCTAGCAGACTATATGGTACAAATGCTTTGACTGCGACTGCTGAAAAAACTTGCGCTTGTGTTGGTTGATCTTTCGGTGCCTCACTTCACAGCATCATCCACTCTAGCTGCCCTGAACTACAGCGTTTGGTGCTTGTTTTTGGACTAGGAATCCATATCCCTTGTCTCAAAATAAAGTCGTCTCACCTTGTAAACATTGGAATTCATTTTGAAGGATAGGAGCTCATCATCGGAGATGCCCCTTCACTTCAAAGGTTGCTCCTTGATTATTGTTATAAACCTTCACAAATTACTATGGTCTCTGCACCTAAACTGGAGACCTTGGGTGCAATTAGTGATCCTTTGAATGGTTCGAGTTGGTGTTTGCCTCCACACCTATTGAGGTACTGTATATTATTCACGTACACTTTTGTAATTTGCATTTTTCATTTGTGCGCATAAGTTAAGTATCATCTTGGAGTACACTTTCAATGCTAATATTATGTTCTATGCTCACTGAAGCGCTTGTCCATCCTAACACATGGAGAAAAAGGTATAACCAATCGATGGCTCAAGAAGCACCGGGATTTTCTCAGATGTCACGACATTCATTTGAAGATAGTAACACTCGAAGGATATGCATCCGACGATGCAAATACTATCTTTGTCACATTCTTCATGTTGAATGCGAGGGCACTATTGTGCATGACGATTATGTTTTTCAATAAGAAATTTCTTACGGCTGCAGGTGTGGAACAACATAAAAAGAAGTTTCATGTGGACGGTGGACCTAAGGGCTTCTGATCATGCTCGGCTTCTATTTACAACAACTTGTCATCATGGACCAGTAGAATTTCTGGCCGGGGATCTTGATTTTATGGATCAAACCGATCCATTTGATTGTGACTGCCGAAAACTTTGGTTGAGTTAGATGTCATTGTCCTATTCAATCTGGATTTTGTCTAAACCTGATGAGCAATTAATCCTCGTGCTTTTGTACTTTTTGTTAGCTGGAGTTAGATATTGTTGCCCTTTTCAACTCGGCTTTGACCCATATTTTCTTTCATATTGGGCCAATGGCTTGCCATTTCCTTAATTAAGACATAAATATTATAAGTATTCACAACATAAGCAAAGAACATCACTCTCGCGGGATCCTTGAGATCTTTGTTCATTATAGAACCGCAAGTTCGTAGTGCCCACCAGCACCCACAAACTTATTTTCAGCTTGCACACCAAGGGCTATAATTCTTAATAAGAAAAGCTGCATGGTGGTCACAGATTTGGATTTATCATTTGGGACCCACGAGGAGAAAGCCTATCCAGGGCGGTGCCGACTCGACAGTAAACATTGAGAAACCTGGTTTTAAAATTACTGCAAATCCAAAACTCGCCTCAAAATCATGAAACTTGGCATGGTGTTATGTCGTAGCACCAACATGTTGTGGTAACAAATTAGTCTAATTTGGGACAAGTTTTGGTACAATCATCTTACAAACCGGAGCTTCTCTCAAAAAGGCTCATTGTTCCGAGAGGGACCTTGTCACCTATGTGTGCGAAACGACATATGATGTCTCTTCCCGTCTTGATTTACTTTATGGAGGCAACATGCAACTATATATAGTAGCGTCGTCCTAAACATATGAAATTATTCATGGTTCGTTTTGCCTTTTTATACATTATTTGAGTTTCATAGGCATTTTGGAACGTACTTTCGTGTGTGCAAAGGTCATGTGTGTACTAGCCACATATGTAATTCGATGTTCAATCTGTTTATGGACTCAAGTCCTTATACATGTTATTCTTCTGTAGACAGAACAAACCACATGGCTTATTAGCAGCAATCGTCTATGTTATTATTGGTCTTCGCACACATTTCTGATTACGGACCAGTTTGCCGCGTATCACACACATCTTGTTCGGTTGAACCGTTTCCATTATGTTGCCTAATCACACACAGTTCATCCTAGTGAACCGTATCCTGTATATCGCACACACCTTCATATAGCTTCCCGTTTCTTTTGTTCCTCATCATCTCAAACAGTTAATTGAACTGAACCGTATGCCCTACATCGCACACGCAACTAAAATCTGAACCGTGTTTGATCCATCCTCCATCGCAAATGTTTTGCACCTTTTTTGACGGGTTTTTTACACCACCGTTTATGATTATTGCATCGAACACAGTTCCGTCGAAGGGTCTCTGATTGTAGTGTCGCGTTAGCAGCATCCTGCAGTAGTGATAGTTCAAGTCCACCACAGTCGAATATTAAAAACTCTCATCTGCCACATAACCGCGTGCACAGCTCTCGAAAGTTTAAACCCTGCAGGGGTGTCCCAAGTTAGCCCATGACAAGCTCACGATCCGTGGAGACAATCCTCCATCTGGGGACCCTCCGATCAGACTCAAATCTCGGTGCACAAGACATTTTGACAATGGTAAAACAAAACCAGCAAGACCTCCCGGTGTGCTAACACCCTGATAGTAGCCGCGCGTATCTCGTCTCGGGGCACGACCGGATGAGCATTCCGTACAACTCAGTCCTCGAGTTTCCCCGTGGCGGCGCTGCAAGGGGCTCTAGTTTGGACCAACACTCATGAGGAGCACTGGCCCCGGGGGGCTTTATTAATTAAGTCCTTGGGTGCTAGCCGGTCCCTATGCAAGTTTTAGTTGTTATTAGGCAAATGGCAAAACCAATGTTGGGCCTTGCTGAAAGAGTTTTATTCAAAGCAAACTGTCAAGAGGGGGCCATAAACCCTCATCGTGTTAGGGACGCAAAATCAAGGAACATAACATCGGTATGACGGAAACTAGGGCGGCAAGAGTGGAACAAAACACCAGGAAAAAGGCCGAGCCTTCCACCCTTTACCTAGTATATAGATGCATTAATTAAATAAGAGATATTGTGATATCCCAAGAAATCCATGATATCCATGTCCCAACATGGAAAAACCTGCAACTGCACCTGCAACTAGGAACACCATAAGAAGGGCTGAGCAAAGCGGTAATATAGCCAAACAACAGTTTGCTAGGAAGGGAAAAAGGTTAGAGGCTATCATGTCAATTTGGGAGGCTTGATAAACAAGTGGTAGGTAGCGCGGCATAGCGATAGCATCGAGACAACTAGAATAGCAAAGATATTAGTGAGATCCAAGGTGACGATCATCTTGCCTGAAATCCCCCTTGGAAGAAGATCGAATCCATGAAGAAGACGAACCAACGTAGTCGAACGGATCCTTGCAATCGCCACGAAACCGGAACTATCAAGGAGAAGCGCAACCGGAAAGAAGCAAAACAACACGGTGAACCAACAAGTATAAACATGGCATGATGCACAAACAAGTATGATGCATGTCCGGTTTAAGTAGTATGGCATGGCAAAGTGCAACAAGCAATACTACAAATTAAGTGAAGCTCAATATGCAACGAGTTGCATATTGATGAAACACCACATGACTTACTTAGTTCTCTCTCGGTTATGCTACTCATCAATATTAAATGTTGGTTAACATGGCAAGAGGTGAAGCATAATTAAACTAACTATTTAGGCAAGTTTAAATGAGGCCGAAAACAACAACAATAATTCCGGAAAATCCCCATATGCATGTTTAGCAATTTAATGCAAACAACAATTTTAAACATTTTAACTCATGTTATCATGATGCGAATGACATATACAAGTTTTATGCAATTTATCAAAATGTTGACATGAGCATGTTATGAAGAATTTGGTCACCATGGCTAAACGAAAGGGGTGCCACCGCAATGACAATGGAAATGGTGCCACGACAACATTCCGATGATCCGACAACTCATTGAGATATCCGTGCAAAAGAAAGTGTGGATGTGTGGAACATGCTAGAGATGGTGGGGTGATCTCGGGTACCGGGTTCCCATGGGTCGACAGCACGGCAAACGACGAGGAACGTGCAAGCGATACATTGTGCGCCGTGAGCAATAGATACATGCAACCAACTCATACACACATCATATGCATACGGTCCACGAATGGCCGTCTCAGCGTTATACCTTCGAAGCGTGCATTTTCAAAACGGATCAAGTTCGTCGAGGGAAGTAGTCGTTCATGGAAGTCGTGGAAGTAGTGGTACGTGTTCGTTTCATAGAGGTACTTGATGCATCGCCGGGTGTAGTCGTACACGTTCGGACACGAACTTGGCGTAAGATCCGACTATGGATGAAATCAAACGAAAAAGAACAACGACATCCACCCTGCTAATCCCAGGCTCCCCGACCCGAAACCTATCCCTTGATCGAAGAAGAACTCCAAAAGAAAGCATCACTCTCATGTCAGATCATCGCATTACCTGTACCTGCAACTGTTGTTGTAGTAATCTGTGAGCCACGAGGACTCAGCAATCCCATTATCATGGGTATCAAGACTAGCAAAGCTTAATAGGTACGGAATGGATAAGTGGTGAGGTTGCAGCAAGTGACTAAGCACAATATGGTGGCTAACTTATGAGTATAAGAATAACATGAGAAACTACGCAACGGTCGCAAACTAGTAATGATCAAGAAGTGATCCTGAACTACTTACGTTCAAACATAATCGAACCGTGTTCTCTTCTTGGACGCACCCGAAAAGAGATAGTCACGGTTACACACGCGATTGGTGTATTTTAATTAAGTATAGTTCAAGTCCACTACAACCGGATATTAAAAACTCTCATCTAACACATAACCGTGGGCATGGCTCTCGAATGTCTAAACCCTGCAGGGTGTCCCAACTTAGCCCATGACAAGCTCACGATCCACGGAGACAATCCTCCATCTCGGGACCCTCCGATCAGACTCGGAATCCCGGTGCACAAGACATTTCGACAATGGTAAAACAAAACCAGCAAAACCTCCCAGCGTGCCGACACCTTGATAGTAACCACGCGTATCTCATCTCGGTTCATGACCGGATGAGCAGTCCATACAACTAAAACCAATCCTCGAGTTTCCCCGTGGTGGCGCTGCAAAGGGATCTAGTTTGGACCAACACTCATGAGGAGCACTGGCCGGAGGAGTTGATTAATTAAGTCCTCGGGTGCTAGCCGGTCCCTATGCAAGTTTTAATTGTTATTAGGCAAATGGTAAAACCAATGTTGGGCCTTGTTGGAAGAGTTTTATTCAAAGCGAACTGTCAAGAGGGGCCCATAAACCCTCATCATGTTAGGGACGCGAAAATCAAGGAACATAACACCGGTATGACAGAAACTAGGGCGGCAAGAGTGGAACAAAACATCAGGCAAAAGGCCGAGCCTTCCACCCTTTACCAAGTATATAGATGCATTAATTAAATAAGAGATATTGTGATATCCCAAGAAATCCATGATATCCATTTCCCAACATGGAACAACCTGCAACTAGCAACGCTATAAGAGGGGCTAAGCAAAGCGGTAACATAGCCAAACAACGGTTTGCTAGGACGGGTAAAAAGGTTAGAGGCTATCATGGCAATTTGGGAGGCTTGAGAAACAAGTGGTAGGTAGCGCGACATAGCGATAGCATCGAGACAACTAGCATAGCAAAGGTGACGGTCATCTTGCCTGTAATCCCGCTAGGAAGAAGATCGAATCCATGAAGAAGACAAACCAATGTAGTCGAATGGATCCTCACAATCGCCACAAAACCAAAACCAGAACTTGGCATATAAATGTACTTCGCGTTCCGGTGTGGTAGTCGTACTAGGCATCGGGCGTCGAGGGTACTTGGCGTTTCCGAAGATGGCGGTAGAGGTACTAGGTGCAAAACCTTGTATTCGTTCGGGCGCTTGTGGTCTTGCCGGTCTTGACAGTCCAATGTGAAGACACGGAGAAGCACGGGTCATAGGCGGTGTGGTGGCCGTGGAGCAGCAAGGGGCTTGGGTCAATGACGCGAGGGTTCGCCGGATCTTTCCGGATCCAGAGCGAGGAGGGCAGGAACGGTTTAACGACACAACACCGAAGCTCCGGTGAGTTGGACACTATCGAGGCAGGGGCGGACGGGGCTTGCATGGAAGCTGGAGGGCGTCAGAGTCCTTTGCTCAAGCACGAGGGGGCGATGACGGCTTGAGGCGTCGGCGCAGGCACAGCTCGGAGAGGCCACGGCGAGGTGGCTGTAAATGTCGAAGCAGGGGAGGTAGGACGGCAAGCTACGGTGCCTGGCAGCCCTGGCAACGCGACGGGATGGCGAGCTTGACCCTCGCGTCTATGGTGGCAAGGAGGAAGGCCATGGAGGAGGCGTAGGGGTCGCGGGCTCCTGGCGGACGGCTTGCCGACGGGAAGGTGCAGAGGCGTGTACGAGGTCGCACGGGAGCCGGGCGACGCTCGGAGGAGAGGGGCGGCACACGACCATGGTAGGGAGGTGGCGATGGAGGTCGCCGGCGTGCAGGACAAGTCGCGGGCGAGGTGTGGCCGCGGGGGAGACGAGGTGGCGCTTGGGGCTCAGGGTTGCGGGGAAGGAGCCGCGTAGAGAGGTGGCGCTCGGCGGCGAGGCCGACGTCGAGGAGAAGATTGGGCGCGGGGGCGAACCGGAGAACGGGCAGGAGGGCAGCGCGCGTGGGGATCGGGAGAGCTGGATGAGGCTGGCGGCGCGCGAGGAGGACGAAGGGAAGAAAAGGGATCAAGCAGGGCTCTCCCTTCCGCCTAGGGTTAAGAGGACAGGGTGGATGGGCCTTGGTGGGCTGAGGAGAGCAGGGCGGCGTGGCTGGGTCAGGCCCAAGAGGCCGGCTAGGCTCTCTCTCCCTCTCAGTTATTTCCATAACAGAAAAAATGCAAAAAAAAGAAAAGGAGTGAAGAAAAGGTTAAAGAGTTTGGGCATGAGATTATTTTCCCGGACTCACAAAATGTGCACGGTCCATGAGAAATAGGAGTACGCATGATTGAAAGTTGAATTCAAACTCATTCGAATTTAATTCAAATGGGTTTGAACTAGGACCAGGTTTTCGAAGTGCCCAAAAATGTTGAGAATTTAGAGGAGCCTCAATAAAAGAGATAAAGAATTGTTGCCAGGGTTTGGAGGTGAAACTTGAAGTGGAATAGGCATGGGAATTAAATTGCAAGTGTGTTATCGTGATTCCAAAGTTAATGAAATATTTTAATATAGCTCCCTAATAATAATAGGAGACTTTGAATATGTTTTAAAGAGAAATCACCATATGTATTTCCCTCAATTTAAATGGATCAGAGATCCATGCAATCTATTTATTTGAGTTGCAAAGATTTAGTGGCATGATGCAATGTAAATGATGTCATGATGAATGCAGCAAACAAATAAAAACACACGACGATAAGGGAAAACATGGGAGGCATCTGGAGTGTCGATCTCGGGTCGTTACAAAATGCGAGGCAGGCACGTGGTGCAGGTGAGCTAGCTGTGCTAGATTGGTAAATATGCTGTTGAGGCTGCTGGGCTGCATGGTTGCTGGTCTCTAGGATGCACTGTTGCTGCTATTTTTTCTCGCTTTTAATTCTTTAGACAAAATATGAGAGCAAAAATGCACATAGAGTAAGGGAAGTGGTGGGAGAGATGTGAAAACATCCCTATGACCCTTGATTTATGCACTATTTTAAAAAATTATTTGGTCATTTTTAAGACAGAAAAATAAACCAAGTCTGAATTAAATTCAAACTTTATGCACTTTTTAACCCAACCAGAACAACTCCAAAAGAGATGTAATTTGGCAGAGAGGTTGGAGGTATAGTGTCACATCCCTAGTCTGGTATGCTCTAGGCTAGCTACTGGTGTTGCATCATGTTTAAATATCAAATGAATTTGGAATGGGGGTATGTGAAAGCCTCGGGAATCATTTTTTGAAACGATCAAGATAAAAATTGCTTCAAATAGGTCAAGAAAATGTCCCTATATTTTTCTGAAAATATTGGCCAGAGATAAAATTCAAACCAATATTTTCAGGAGCATAAAATATTTATTTTGGGCATATGAGTTAATCCAATACTTATTTGCATTGTATTTATATTAGTTATATATTTAATATATGTCCAATAATTCCGATATTTGCCGAGGGGCTTTGGAATAATCCATCTAGTCCCTACAAAAATTATCAGAAGTAAATAAATTGATTAAGTATATTTTACTAAATCAGGAACAAATTACAGAAAAGAAATGATGAGGACATCAATACCATTGTTACACCCACAGCCCCTACTGTTACATATACTGGACCAATTACTAGAGCTCGCGCACGCCAATTAAATTACCAGGTACTTTCGTTTCTTGGTAATGATTCTAATGTTCATGAGATTATGATGCTGCCTAAATTGGATACATTTGTTTTGCTTACAAATGAAGGGCCTAGCTTGGAGAAGGATGAACATTGGAGTAAGAACACGCATGGAGTTGATGGCATGCGCAAGGGGGTCAAGAACGGAGTTACAAGTGATGATTTCAGGACTTTGAAGCCGCCATAAGGAGTGCATGAAGCCTTGGACGAAATATACAAGATGCCACTTCATAATATTCGTCCATAGGCTATTCTAGGTGCTGCGTCACCTTATTAATGGGCCAGGCCCATGTAATTTCGAAATACTTAAGTATAGGCTATTTTTAGAGTCCGTATGATGAGGACATCAATACCATTGTTACACCCACAGCCCCTACTGTTACATATACTGGACCAATTACTAGAGCTCGCGCACGCCAATTAAATTACCAGGTACTTTCGTTTCTTGGTAATGATTCTAATGTTCATGAGATTATGATGCTGCCTAAATTGGATACATTTGTTTTGCTTTCAAATGAAGGGCCTAGCTTGGAGAAGGATGAACATTGGAGCAAGAACACGAATGGAGTTGATGGCATGCGCAAGGGGATCAAGAACGGAGTTACAAGTGATGATTTCAGGACTTTGAAGCCGCCATAAGGAGTGCATGAAGCCTTGGACGAAATATACAAGATGCCACTTCATAATATTCGTCCATAGGCTATTCTAGGTGCTGCGTCACCTTATTAATGGGCCAGGCCCATGTAATTTCGAAATACTTAAGTATAGGCTATTTTTAGAGTCCGTATGTGTGGGGAAACAAGAGTTAGGGTTGGTTTCGGACCCCACCCTCAAGGGCCACGAAATTCCCCTCTCTTCCTCCATATATACAGCCCTTAGGGCGTCGTTTAGACTTTGGGTTTTGTTTAGATTAAAAGTTCGCCATAGCTGCAACTTCGCGTACTTCGTTTGTGTCCAACGACCAGACCAAGACGTCACAGAACCCCACCTTGATCAATAAAGCTTTCATCTTATATTCGCAATATCCAGATTGCAATCTCAGTTTCTTGCTTGTTCTTCGTTTGCTCGCAGGAAACAGGCCCTCGTGGTCAGGTGATCGTGCTCCGGCGTGGTCAATAACCCCTCGGAAGTTGGTTTAGCGATTGCTAAGGCGCGACGTCTCGCACGTTCGTAGTCGGATCGTCAAGGTCGACTCCCACAGAAAACGATAGCCACCATCTCATCGAAACATCGGGACACCTTAGCCCCTATCA
>NW_024110933.1:0-11091 GCF_003073215.2 Triticum urartu
TTTTTCCTAAATTCAAATAAAACACCGAAAAACTCCGAAATAAAATCTTATTTGATTTTATTATTAAATCCTCAATATTTCTTTATTTTGGGAAAGTCATTTTATTCCCTCTCTCATATTTTTGTAATAGAAATAATTGATGATAAAATAAATAAAATCAAATGATCCTATTCTCAAAATTTGAGAAAACTCAAATATGAAAATAGCGAAATCCCAACGCTCTCCGTGGGTCATTGAGTTGCGTAGAATTTCTAGGATCAACCAAAATGCAAAATAAAATATGGTATGTAATGATGATCTAATGTATAACATTGCAAATTGGAAATTTGGAATGTTACAGTCTCCTATGTTGTCACTTTCATATACTAGTGGGAATTTCACATTATAGAACTTGTCTTGTATATTCCAATGATGGGATTCCCCAAAATGCCCTAGTTCTTTGTGAGCAAGCAAGTTGGATGGACACCCACTTAGTTTCTTTTGTTGAGCTTTCATACACTTATAGCTCTAGTGCATCCGTTGCATGGAAATTCCTACTCACTCACATTGATATCTATTGATGGGCATCTCCATAGCCCATTGATACGCCTAGTTGATGTGAGACTATATTCTCCTTTTTGTCTTCTCCACAACCACCATTCTATTTTCACCTATAGTGCTATATCCATGGCTCACGCTCATATATTGCGTGAAGATTGAAAAAATTTGAGAACATCAAAAGTATGAAACAATTGCTTGGCTTGTCATCGGGGTTGTACATGATTTAAATATTTTGTGTGGTGAAGATGGAGCATAGCCAGACTATATGATTGTGTGGGGATAACTTTCTCTGGCCATGTTACTTTGAGAAGCCATGATTGCTTTCTTAGTATGCTTGAAGTATTATTATTTTTATGTCAATATTAAACTTTTGTCTTGAATCTTTCGGATCTGAACATTCATGCCACAATAAAGAAAATTACATTGAGAATTATGCTAGGTAGCATTCCACATCAAAAATTCTGTTTTTACCATTTACCTACTCAAGGACGAGCAGGAATTAAGCTTGGGGATGCTTGATACGTCTCCAACGTATCTATAATTTTTGATTGTTCCATGCTATTATATTATCTATTTTGGATGTTTAATGGGATTTATTTACCTTTTTATATTACTTTTGGGACTAACCTACTAACCAAAGGCCTAGTGCAAATTGCTGTTTTTTTTTGCCTATTTCAGTGCTTCGCAGAAAAGGAATATCGAACGAAATCCAAATAGAATGAAACCTTTGGGAGAGTTATTTTTGGAACAAACGGGATCCATGAGACTTGGAGTGGCCGTCAAGAAAGAAGCGAGGAGGCCACGAGGAAGGGGGCGCGCCCCCACCCTCGTGGGCCCCTCGCAGCTCCACCGACGTACTTCTTCCTCCTATATATATACCCATATACCCCGAAAACAAAGTTCTCCTTGATTCTCTTGGAGATCTATTCGATGTGATTCTTTTTGCGGTGTGTTTGTTGAGATCTATTGAATTGTGGGTTTATGATCAAGATTATCTATGAACAATATTTGATTCTTCTCTCAAATCTTTTTATGCATGATTTGAATATCTTTGCAAGTCTCTTCGAATTATCAGTTTGGTTTGGCCTACTAGATTGATCGGTCTTGCAATGGGAGAAGTGCTTAGCTTTGGGTTCAATCTTGCGGTGTCCTTTCCCAGTGACAGCAGGGGCAGCAAGGCACGTATTGTATTTTTGCCATCGAGGATAAAAAGATGGGGTTTATATCATATTGCTTGAGTTTATCCCTCTACATCATGTCATCTTGCCTAATGCGTTACTCTGTTCTTATGAACTTAATACTCTAGATGCATGCTGGATAGCGGTCGATGTGTGGAGTAATAGTAGTAGATGCAGAATCGTTTCGGTCTACTTGTCGCGGACGTGATGCCTATATACATGATCATGCCTAGATATTCTCATAACTATTTGCTTTTATATCAATTGCTCGATAGTAATTTGTTCACCCACCGTAGAAATTGCTATCTTGAGAGAAGCCACTAGTGAAACCTATGGCCCCCGGGTCTATCTTCCATCATATTATTTTCCTATAAATTTGCTATTTCTATTTTGCAATCTTTACTTTCCAATCTATACAACAAAAATACCAAAAATATTTTTCTTATTATCTCTATCAGATCTCACTGTCGTAAGTGACTGTGAAGGGATTGATAACCCCTTTATCGCGTTGGTTGCGAGGTTCTTGTTTGTTTGTGCAGGTACTAGGTGACTTGTGTGCTATCTCCTACTGGATTGATACCTTGGTTCTCAAAACTGAGGGAAATACTTACGCTACTATGATGCATCACCCTTTCCTCTTCAAGGGAAAACCAACGCAAGCTCAAGGGGTAGCAATTGTCTTATATCAAACCCTGGGTGATACTACGTTATGCTTATATTGCTATGCTATGCTCGTAGACATGGATTGGTTTGAGTGTGTTCATGAAAGCTTTGATCAATTATTGTTAACTAGGTTTAACTTAAGGTGGCTACTTTAATACACCTCTAGGTGGATTGATTGGGGCACCCTGGAGCACCCAGTGGTTTGCCCGGGCACCTGGAGAACCCAGTGCTTGCCCAAGGGGATCCCGGAGTACCCGTGTGATCACCCTATGGAATGCCACCCAGGCTCAAAGGAATCATAAGATTGTTCATGCTAGAAACTTCAGTGTGCATCCACAAGCCATTATGGGCTCTAGCATAGTTGAGTAAGTTGTGGGAAACCTTTCCATGATGGGCTAGCAGATGTATGGGATTGTAGGTGTACCGACATATCTATTGGTTAAGGGGACCTCTTCGGAAAGATTATGTCTCGGTCATCCATTTCTCAAACATCATGTAGTGCGAGAAATTCAATGGAGGAGATCGAGTCTTGTGGGGAAAAGTATGCAAACCTCTACAGAGTGTACAAACAAATCATGATTTGTCGTGTCCCCGGTTATGGACATCTTGAGTATCTGGTACTTGAATTATTTGTTTGATCTCATCACTTTACTTAATGAATTTGGTTGGGTTAATATTATTATTTTGGGATTGAGTTGGAGGAACCTTCTCAATAATGGCTTCACCTTGGTAGTGAATAAAATTTATTCCTTTGTTGTAGGAAAAAATTAGCTTTATATAAAATTAAACTTAGAGCCTCCACCAGCCAAATATGCATATACAGATAGGCATTCTCATTTTTATCCTATGGTGTGAATTTTCTAGTACATTCAATGTACTGACCTACATGGCTACAACGTCTCATGTTGTAGGAATCTTACGACGAGTAAGTGATACATTAGGGTTGCGATTTCTACACTCAACTTTGTCGTTGGTGTTGATGGGAATCCACAACCTTGTTGTTACTTCCGCTATTTGGAATGAGCTAATAATATTTACGTTACTTTATACATGTGATTTACCTCTGTTATAAATCCTCGAGCATTGTGTGTGTCAGCATACCGATCCAGGGATGACACTTAAGCACAGAGACTTGATCCATTCGGGTCGGGTCTCTACAAGATGGTATTAGAGCATATGTTGACTGTAGGATGTGACCCCTAGAAACTGTCAAGCCCATAGGAAAGATTTTCTCTAAAACTTTTTTTCAAAAGGATGTTTTACCTCTCTTCTTTTCTGAGTTTTATCAAATATTCCCTTTTAGTTAGACTATGCCCCTTTCCCCATTTGACCCCATGAGGATTCAGCTGATGAGACTACTCCATGAAGTACAAGACATCGGACAACTAAGACCACTTCCGAATAAAAAGGCTTTTACCGAGCATTAGGCTAATGGAAACTACAACGGTTGAAGACTCCGAAGGCTAGGATAAATTAAAGGCTCTGAAGAATTTCCAGATTGGTATGACCTAGGAAGGCTACCCTTATGGAACTTGTCAGACTATTGAAGTTCTCAATACCCGAGATCAAGGTGTGTCGGAGAAAAACCGGAACATGGAGCATTAAAACTCAAAGTTTGTCAAGAAAACCCCAAGGAAGGAGATATCAACTATTGAATGTTAGTTCATGGCAAGGACATGGGCATAAACACACCTATCCATGATGTTATGCTATTACTATTGTCATTGTGCTGAGTTAAGCATACATTTCTTCGGAAGGATTGGATGACAAGAAGGCTAATGGAGCACGTATCAGCAAAAGACGAAGTTTTAAACCTTAGCTGGAGTATCACCAAGATCTGGAGTATTACATCAAGAAGTTTTGGATGGACCCGCATGAAGCCGTATTTGACAAGGAAGCATTTCTGAAGAACTCAGGACCCAGAAGCTTAAAGTAGCCAAGCTGGAGGAGAAAAACCTCGAGATACCGGAGATTCGTCAGGAACTGAAGGACAGTAGAACCATGGTTCATACCAAGGATGTTGAAACCCAGAAGTTTGGAACACAACTCCAGAATATTAAAGGACATCACGAGAGACTTCCTGTCAACAGAGATGACCTGGCAAAAGAACTTGAGAAGGACAAGCATGATCGAAAGAAGCCATCAGAGACATGAACAAGGCTTGAAGAGTTTGCCGACTTTGAAGATTTATTGACCTTTAGAAGACCAAACCCCTGTTATATACCTCTGTTAGATGCGACATTTGTGAGCTGTCATTTGTTTGATTTTTTTCGACAGCCACAAAATAAAATATGTCTCTTCAAAACTATTGTTTGTATTGAGTGTATCCCTCTCTATCTCTCTTATCTTACCCCAAAACCCATGGACCCAATAGAGGATGAATGGAGATGAACTCACATTTTCGGGACCGATAAGTCAATTGGAGATGGACCGATGGATTCAGAACATGGAAGATCACATGAAGAATACACTATAGCCAGAAAGGATATGGCCCAGCATGCTCTTCAGTGCTTTGAAAGAGGTGCTGCTACTTGGTGGAGGATGTACCAAACCATCGATGGATGGCAAAGAGTAACCACTTGGGAATAATTTAATTTGACTCTACTAAAGTCTCGGCTTGTGCCCAAGAAATTGAAGCCTTATGGAAATTATACGAAGAAACCTTGCGCATGCAAGCTCTGTAGAGAAATAGGACACAACCATAAAGAACACAAGGATGAATGCCCTCATTGTGAAGAAAGTCACCCAGTTGCAGAATGCCCAATAGGAAGATTACTTGTTTCGTATGTGAAAGGACTACCCACTACCCTGCTCGGTGTCACATTTACCCAATGGTACAAAGAACCGTACATCAGAAGAAAGAAGCAATTAAAGGAGCCCTCATGGAAATTTTAGAAGAACCTATGATGAAGAAAGATGTCGGGGACACACCCAAAGAAGACCCAATTAAACCCTGCACCAAGTCATGCTATTCATGTGGAGAAGAAGGACACATCTCCTAGAATTGTATGAATGGGGATCTAGTAGAATTCCTGACAGAGGAAGTAGAGTATGACCCACAGGAAATACAAGCCCTGATTGGAACGCCAAAGTCCAGGAAGAGAAATAGATTGGATTCCAGGAAGGACCTGAGCCATATCACCTATTTCAGGTGCAAGGAGTCAGGGCACTACTTCAGCGGTTGCCCAAAAAGGAAGCCGGGGACCCAAGGAGGCTTTGAAATCACAAGGAAACCTCGAGACTTGTCAAAAGTAATATGTTTCCGTTGTAATGAAGTAGGGCACTTTGCCAGACATTGTCCCAATGAGGATATCCGTATTAAATAGTGGAGTCTGTGCGAAATATAGTAGTAGTGGAAACATTTCTTTTATATTGAGGTGTTGAGTTGGTGCATGTAATGGAAATACAGGAGGTTGTAATACTTTGGGAATCAATAAAGTTAGCATCGTTGGTACTGATTTGGATTTTATGAGTAGTTACTCTATGAAGAAAGATTTTGACCATTTTCGAGGATATGAGAAATATGGTCTATGTATGAATTTATGCATTACAAAGGTGGTAGAACCCCGTGAGGACACTTGACCCCTGGAAAAGATAATGATATTCAACGGAGTGGACTTCGGACAAAATAAGTACAAGTTTTTTGTCGATATGTGGGAAACCCCAAGATTATGAAGGGATGGAGTATTTTTGGATATAAAAGGAGGTATTAAGTTGGTAATATGGAGCAATTTTAACTCCATGATGAGTCTAAGTAATCACATCTCAGTTGGTACAAATAGAAGGATTGGAGACAATATAATTGGATGGAATTAAGAATGCTAGGAAAGCTGGATGTTGGAATAAAGATCAGTTGCCCCGATGATGAGTTCAAGGTTTATAAGTGATGAGATGGGCCATAACCCACAGGCCCCAAGACCTGCCATGAAGCAAGCACACTCTTGCTGAAGGAAAAACCCTGGAAGAAGTTACGACTTCATCAACAGACGATCTTATAGGAGTAAGAAAAACCTGAGAGTTGTGAACGAACGATAGATGTTTGGTTGGCTTGCAGAATTAATGGATTTATTCGAACTTAGTTCGTCGACAAGAGAAATTCTGCAATGTTTGTGAGGATGACCGAGTGTTAGAATGCGAGATTCGCTAAACCATATACAAGGTAATGGTTTGGGTGCGGGGTGGATTGATCACCATACCGACTTACACTTATTATTCACCTTGCTATACGGGATGGTAAATCTGAGTGACTTACCCATAGTAGAGCGATAATGATCAAAACCTTGTTTAAACCTTAGAATGGTATGACATTTTTTCCCTTGTACAAGGCAGCGGTTGCCAAACGTAGGCCATACGGTGAGGTTCAACCCAGACCCATTTCCTGTAGGAGAAACCATAAATGGTTGACCACCATGAGATATCGATGGTTGTTTAGAATTGGCGCCAGACCCGTCAGCTAAGAAGACCCAGTCATAGAAGAACCTTACCAAGATGAATGGACATAAGAATTGAGGGAAAAGGTTATGCCACTATCAGAAGAGCCCGGAGAAGGAATTAGTCTGAAGATCTGAGAAGATCAACACTTTCAGCAATAAGGATGGAGTGTATGAGTTTTGATGGAACCACAACGATGTTTGTAAGGGTTGTAGCACCCCAGACCCCCTATGACGATCGATGGATTTTGAGAAGACTCCCGAACCTAACCCATTTCTTGCTAGCCTCTCCAAATCTCGAGGACGAGATTCATTTTAAGGGTGGTAGGTTTGTAACATCCAAAAATTCTAAATTTTGGAATTTTATATTAAATAAATAGTTTTGATTGTTTGTTTGATTGTGGTGTTGTTGCTTGAGTGAAATTGAGTGAATTTTGAAACTTTTTGAAAGTTAAATGAAAGGGAATAAAAGGACTTTCCCAAACTTTCACCTTGCATTTATGATCTCCATGAATTCAAAGTCATTTCATCACAAAACCCTAGAGTGAAGATGATATGACTTCTTCCATTTAAATTTCATGAAGGTTTTACATAATGGTTCACCAATGATTCAATTTCTTCTCGAAGCGTTCATCAAGATCCTTTTCAGAGGATCTCAAGCATTTTTCATCTTGCAATCCGGAGTGCAATTCTTTTTGCCTTATCTTTTGAGGTGGTGTTATGTCATTGTTGACAATTTCCCTTCATATTTCATGATTCAAAAGTTGTCAGGAATGAGATATTTAAAGCCATCAATCTCTTCATTGGAGTTATCTTGTGTCATGTTTCACCTAAAGCTTTCCCTAAGGATTGTTGCTAATTATGGTGTTTATAAATGACCCAAGTTCTTCTTTTATCCTCCCGGTGAAATACTTTCTCGTCTCCTTGTTCATATCAATCCAATTCTTCTTCCCGTGAGTGGCAGGTTGTCACCTCATAATTTGAGATGTATTCCATAAGACCATATCAAGATTATTCTTTTCGTTGTTGGTTTTCCAACAACTCCGTTCTAGCATTTGTTGTAAGCGTGCTCTCTCAAGATCGTGTTTCCCTTTGTTCATTCCATTCCAATCTTACTTTTGTTCCAGAGGCATTGTGATGATGCTCTCTTCAACCCATCTTCTTGTTTTGTCAGGATCGTTTTCTTTTCTTGGTTTATCCATTTAACCGGATTGTTGTGTCCTCTGCTCAAGTTCTTTCATCTTAACAAGTCCTTCATCTCTTTTCAACCGGAGTGCTACCCGAATTGGTTCTTTCTTATTCCTCTTTCTTAACGGAGTGCTTTCAACTTCGTTCATCGTCGTTGCTTTCTTTCTTTCAATTTGCTCAACCTTGCAAGGTTCTTTGGTTTCACTCGTTTGTCAAAGAAGCAACTTACTGTTACCGCTTCTCTTTCTCTTCCGTCTTTTTCCTCCGGTGCCATTCTAGATCTCAGGATGAGATCCTTTCGTAGTGGTGGAGTGTTGTGACGCCCCAAGACCGGAGCTTCAGACGCCTTCCATGTTTTCCGAGTTTCGTTGTGTGAGTTGTTGGTTTGATTGCATTCATATTTGCATCATGTGCATTTGCATCCATCATGTTCATGCGTGCTTGCTAGCTTGTGATGTTTGTTTTATTTTATTTTGCATCATGCATCTTCTCCATACCATTGTTGTGTTTGTTTAATTTAGTTGCTCATGTGCTTTGCAACTTCTTTTCTTCTCTTGATCCTTCCATCGCCCCCATGCTCACTTCCAACTTGGCTTCACCCAAGTTTCAAATCCCTATGCCACTTCCTTCGTTCCCTTTTCTCTATTTATTTGATTTGCAAATAGAATTGCTCAAATAAATGTTCATCTTTTGCCCATAAATCATATTTATTATGTAGGGTCACCCTATAAAAATTTAAGCCCATTTGGCTTCAGTTTGGTTAGGTTATAAATTCATGCAAGTTTGAATTAAATTCGAACATGTTTAAATTTATAGTCTGTAAAAATTCCCAAACTAATTTGATTAAATCGGGCATATTTTTTGTTTTCCAGAAATATGTTCCTCCATCCCTACTTCAACACCTAACCCTCGGTACTTTTCTCTCTATTCTGTTTATGCTACAAATAGAAGTTTATAAGGGAGGGAGAGAGAGTTTGCGCCACCGTCCGCCTGGGCCTCCCAACCTCTCACGCCGGCCCACCCGAGGCCATCCATTCCCACGCTGGCCCAAGGCCAAGGCCCAGCCAGCCTCCGCTATTTAACCCTAGGCCCGACCAATACCCCTCTCCTTCCCTCAACCCCTTTCCTCCAGTGCCGCCATGTCCCTCCAGCTCGATCCCCATCTTCTTCCTCGCTCGATCTCCCCTTCCCCTCCTTCCACCTAGCGCCGCCACCACCTCCCTCTGCAGCGCCAGACCTCCACCAGCGGCTCTCCTTCGCCCCGCTGCTCCTCTGTATCTAACCCCAGCCGGATGAACTCGGTTCCTCGATGCCCTCGCCTCGCACTGGCAAGTGACCCTGCCGGAGTAACAGCAACATCACGGACCCCTCGCGCCCTTCACCTTCCCTGCTCTCTCTCTCTCTCTCTCGCAACTTCTGTTCCCCGATTTCTTCTCTCAATTACTCTCTGTTTTTTTCTTCAGGACCCAGTAGCCACCATGGACGCCATAGCGCAGCCCTGCCTTCGTTCCCGCGACCATGCGTCGGCCAACAACAGGTCGTCGTGCCTCTCCCTAGTTTTCTCCTTCCTCTCGTTTTTCCTTGCCTCATGCCCTCTCTCTTATCTCCTTTTTCCCCGTTGTACCTCACCTCTCCTCCATTGTGCCTTGTCAGGGAACTCCGCGCGCCCCTGCTCGAAGAAGTTGCCGCCTCCCCGACCAGACCTGGTGCCTCGCCGTCCCAGCACTGGACCCGGAGCCCGCAATTCCTGTCGGACCTCTGCCTCGCCCCATTCATCATGCTGCCTGTTGGCCATCCGTTTTTCCTCGCTGTGAGCATGTTCGACCATGGACGTTTTGAGCCGTTTGCCTCCTGCACACGTCGTGGCTTCCTCCAAATCCATCGTAGGACACCGTGCAACAAATAACCAAGTACCCATCGATGGAAGTACCTACCGTTGCATTCCGTTTCATCTTTGCCAAGGCCGAGAGTATGCCAAGTACCACGACATCGATGCCCCTCAAGTTCGACTACATGGAACCGCCAAGTACCCCTACGCCCGAAGATACCAAGACCGTTTTGGGATTCACCAAGTACCGCTACCGTTGACTCGAACATCTACGAAAACGTGTACCTCTACCATCGCCGAGATCGCGAGAACCTCTACCGACGACCTCGGAGCGTGTACGACGATCGTTGCCGAAGACCCGTACCTCTACCGCTTCCCGAACATGAACGACTACTTCCACTACGACCGTCCCGAGAACGTCTACTCCCCCTTCATTGCACCGAACTCGACTCGCTTCGAAAATGCACCCTTGAAAGGTATATCCACCGGAACGATGCCGTGGACCGTATGCATGTGACGTGTTGTATGAGATGCATGTTTGGATGTTGTATCCGCCCGTGAACGTTAGTTGTTCCCTTGTTGACACCGTCGTCATCTCGTGGGACGCCCGGTATCCGGGAGCGCCCCACCATCTTTATACACCTCCGCACACTTGCTTCTTTTGCACCGATATCGCCGTGAGCCACCGGTACCGACTTGTTGCCGTGGCATCATTTTCGGATTCGTTATCGTGGCACCATTCCCGTTTTGCCGCCATGGCCCCTTTTGTTCCGACATGGCGACAAATGCTTCAAAATATGCTCATGTCAACTTTTAACAAAAATTGCATAAAACTTTCACATGGCATCCGCATCATGATAACAACATTTGAATGGTTTAAATTGTTGCTTGCATTAATTTGCTAAATGCATATGGGGATTTACCGGATTTGTTGTTTGTTATATACGGCCCCATTTAATTTGTTTAGATAGTATAATTTTGTTATGCTTCACCTCTTGCCATGTTAACCAACATTTAATTTTGTTGAGTATCTAACCGAGAGAGAAGTAAATATTTGATGTGGTGTTTTGTCAATATGCATCCCGATGCATATTGAGCTCCACTTAACTTGTAGTTTTGTTTGTGCATTTTGCCATGCCATGCATATTTAAACCGGACATGCATCAGTCTTGGTTGTGCATCATGCCATGTTTATGTGATGGTTGTTTACTATGTTGTTTGCTTCTTTCCGGGTTGCTTCTCGCGTTAGCTTCGGTTTCGTTCC
>NW_024110934.1:0-15758 GCF_003073215.2 Triticum urartu
TCTCACCGTCCAGCTTACCCCAGTGCACCTTTGCACGGGCAAGGGCCCGACGGGCACCTTCGATGCAAACGGAGCGCTTGATGACCTCGAGCCTTGGATAGGCCTCCACCAGCCGCCGCACCAGCCCGAAGTAGCTCCCAGGCAGGGCCTCTCCGGGCCACAGCCGAACTATGAAGCCCTTCATGGCCTGTTCGGTCGCCTTGTGGAGCTCGACCAGCTGTTTCAGCTGGTCGCTCAAGGGCACAGGGTGTCCGGCCTCAGCATACTGAGACCAGAACACCTTCTCCGTCGAGCTGCCCTCTTCAGCTTGGTAGAATGCGACGGCGTCGGATACGCTGCGGGGAAGATCTGCGAATGACCCTGGAGAACTCCGGATTCGGGTAAGTAACAAGTAGTTTACTTTTATATTTCTGCTTTGCATAAAGAATGCCTTACCCGCTGCTATCTTCTTAATCTCCTCCAACTCTCGGAGGGCCTTTTGGGCTTCGGCCTTGGCAGACTTGGCAGTCTCAAGGGCCGCCGCGAGCTCGGACGCTTGGGTCTTTGACTCAAGCTCCAAACTCTCATGTTTTTTCATGAGAGCCTGAAGCTCTTGCTGCACCTCGCCGACCTGAGCCCCAAGTTTCTCTCGCTCGGTGCGCTCCGCGGCCGTTTTCTTTTCGGCCTCGGACAGCGCCTGCTTGAGGGTCGCCACCTCAGTCGTGGCCCCTATAATAAGCAGTGCAATCCTGTTATTTTTTGCAATCACGCCTCTCTATAGGCACTTTTTCTGTAAGGTATTTCCTACCTTCTTTTTCCTCGAGCTGCCGCTTGGCAAGGCCGAGCTCTTGCTCGGTCCGCTTGAGGTCCTGTTTCAGGACACCCACCTCCGCAGTCAGTGCGGAGGTGGATAGCAGCGAAGCCTGCACACGCATATTGACTCTTTATTGTTAGACTCCTGCGAAATTTACTAGATCCTCTATTCGGCTTTTCTTTCCGAATGCCAAACAGAGCATCAGGGGCTACTGTCTATGCGGTTATATCTTTACATATTTTTACTTACCTCGAAGCCTGTTAGGAGGCTAGCGCAAGCTTCACTCAGTCCGCTCTTGGCGGACTAAACCTTCTGGATCACCGTACTCATAATAGTACGGTGCTCCTCGTCGATGGAGGCGCCGTCAAGCACCTCGAGCAGATTGTCCGGCACCTCCAGTTGGACGGAGGCCGCCGGCTCAGAAGGCTTGCTCCTCTTGGAAGGAGTTCGCCTACCGCGGTCCGGAACTGTTGAAGATTCCGGTGCGGTGTCCGGCACAAAGCCGGACTTGGAGCCCTGGGGGGTCTTGTCCCCTTTACTCCTGGGGTCCGGGAGGTCGCCCTGCGGCTCCTCCAGGACCACCTCCTCCTGCCCCGGAGCCCGTTGCGACGCCACTTCGGCGTCGTCCGCAGTGCGGGGGGAGACAACGGGCGGAACTGAGTTCACGTCCGATGAATCCAGGGAGCCGCTCGACGACTCGTTGAGTTCGGCCCGGGGCGGGCTGCATAATTATGTTCGACATTAGGGAAAGCTGTGCAACAAAGGAACATCATGAGTTATTCTGATATCCAAACTTACGATTTCGCCGAACGCTTGGCCCTGTTTGGCCACTCCTCTTTGCCCTCTTCGGCGTTGGGGGCGTAGTCCGGCGGAGGGGTCTTCCTTTTCCTAGACCCCTCGGCCTCCCCCGTTGGGGCGGCCTTCCTCTTCTCTCCTCCCCCCGCTGGGGGGGGGAGAGGTTTCTTCTTCCTCCTCCTCGTCTTCACGGGGGGAGTGCGTCTCGGACTCGTCGGACGACGAGTCCGACACCACCATATGCCGGGAACTCTTTCGAGTCCCCGTGGCCTTCTTCTTCTTGGCCTTCTTCTCCGGCACCACATAAGGTGCCGGAACCAGCAGCTTCGCTAGTAGAGCGGGGGCTGGGTCTTCGGGCAAGGGAGCCGGACAGTTAATCGATCCGGACTTCGCCCGCCAAGCCTGTCAAAGGTAAGGGAGTTTAGATCCTGCATAGAGTCAAACTATGAAAAAACTTAACATCCTGTAAAAGGTGAAAATAGCTTACCTTGCTAGCGTGACGCTGCGAGCTGTATCCGCGGTCCTCGGAAGCGGATGTGGGAGCCTCGGCGCCTTTGGTTAGCACCTTCCAGACATCTTCATACGTCGTGTCGAAGAGCCTGTTAAGGGTTTGGTGCTGCGCCGGGTTGAACTCCCACAGATTAAAGCCCCGTTGTTGACACGGGAGGATCCGATGGACGAGCATAACCTGGACTACATTGACGAGCTTGATCGGCTTGCTCACCAGGGACTAGATGCATGTCTGCAGTCCGGTCACCTCTTTTTCGTCGCCCCACGACAGGCCCGTCTCTTTCCAGGACATAAGCCGCGTGGGGGGTCCGGATCGGAACTCGGGGGTTGCGATCCATTTCGGATCGCGGGGCCCGATGATGTAAAACCACCACGATTGCCACCCCTTCAGGGTCTCCACGAAGGAGCCCTCGAGCCATAGGACGTTGGTCATCTTGCCCGCCATGGCGCCTCCGCACTCCGCCTGGCTGCTGCGCACCACCTTGGGCTTGACGTTGAAGGTCTTGAGCCAGAGGCCGAAATGGGGGCGGATGTGGAGGAAGGCCTCGCACACGAAGATAAACGCCGAGATGTTGAGGACGAAGTTCGGGGCCAGATCGAGGAAATCCAGGCCATAGTAAAACATGAGCCCCCGGACAAATGGGTGGAGTGGAAAACGCAGTCCGCGGAGGAAGTGGGGAAGGAATACTACCCTCTCATGGGGCCTTGGGGTGGGGAGAAGCTGCCCCTCCTCGGAAAGCCGGTGCGCGTTGTCTTTGGAAAAGTTTCCGGACTTCCTTAGCTTTTTGACATGGCCCTCCGTGACGGAGGAGACCATCCACTTGCCTCCCGTTCCGGACATCGCTGGAGAAGGTTGAGGTGGGAAGTACGGGCTTGGGCGCTGGAGCTCGAGTGTGTAGGAGATGGATAGGCAAAGGAGGAAGAAGGCGTAGGTAAAAAGGTGGATCCTTATCCCCTTATATGGGCGGATGCGGTTGTGCGTCCCCACCTGCCTAGTAAAACTCGCTTGCCTCCCAAGCGTCGTGATAAGTGGCACGATTGGGTTACCCACGTCTGTATTGATGAGAATCCCGTAAAAGGGGGTACACGATCTCTGCTTTGACAAGGCGTGCCAAGGAAACCGCCTCGCAAAACATGCCGAGGTGGAAAAGTAAAAATTATTCGAGTGAAGGACTTGGCCGTAGTGTGATGACGCACTGCGGAATATGTCGGCAGATTTGATTTGTGTCAATATTATTCTCTCTATGGAAATATGTGGAAGCTTATTTTGCAGAGCCGGACACTACTCTTGGTGTTTACAATCTTCTATGAAGGATTTGGAGGAGGAACCCGCCTTGCAATGCCGAGGACAATTTGCGCGTCGGACTCGTTGTCATTGAATCCTGGTTCAGGGGCTACTGAGGGAGTCCTGGATTAGGGGGTGTTCGGGTAGCCGGACTATACCTTCAGCCAGACTCCTGGACTATGAAGATACAAGATTGAAGACTTCATCCCGTGTCCGGATGGGACTTTCCTTGGCGTGGAAGGCAAGCTTGGCGATGCGGATATTCAAGATCTCCTACCATTGTAACCGACTTTATGTAACCCTAACCCTATCCGGTGTCTATATAAACCGGAGGGTTGTAGTCCGTAGGCAATCAACTCCATACACAACAATCATACCATAGGCTAGCTTCTAGGGTTTAGCCTCCTTGATCTCGTGGTAGATCTACTCTTGTACTACCCATATCATCAATATTAATCAAGCAGGAGTAGGGTATTACCTCCATCGAGAGGGCCCGAACCTGGGTAAAAAACATCGTGTCCCTTGTCTCCTGTTACCATCCAGCCTTGACGCACAGTTCGGGACCCCCTACCCGAGATCCACCGGTTTTGACACCGACACCAGGCATAAGGCCGAGCCTTCCACCCTTTACCAAGTATATAGATGCATTAATTAAATAAGATATATTGTGATATCCCAACAAGTAAACATGTTCCAACAAGGAACAACATCTCCATGTTCCAACAAGGAACAAACTTTAATCTTCACCTGCAACTAACAACGCTATAAGAGGGGCTGAGCAAAGCAGTAACATAGCCAAACAACGGTTTGCTAGGACAAGGTGGGTTAGAGGCTTGGTTCAACAATATGGGAGGCATGATAAGCAAGTGGTAGGTATCGCAGCATAGGCATAGCAAAAGAGCGAGCATCTAGCAAGCAAAGATAGAAGTGATTTCGAGGGTATGATCATCTTGCCTGAGATCCCGCAAGGAAGAAGAACGAGTCCATGAAGAAGTCAAACGGTCGTAGTCGAACGGTTCCTCACAACGCGACGTTATCGGAACCAATCCGAAGAAACAACACCGGAAAGGAGCAAACAACATAGTAAACAACCAACACATGACCATGGCATGATGCACAACCAAGTATGATTCATGTCCGGTTTAATGAAGCATGGCATGGCAAAGTGCACAAGCAATCCTACAAATTAAGTGGAGCTCAATATGCAACGAGTTTCATATTGACGAAACACCACATTCAAGTTATTTAGTTCGATCTCATTTATGTACCCAACAAGATTAAATGTTGTTAGCATGACAAGAGGGTGAAGCGAAGTAAAACTACCTATCTAGTCAAGTTTAAATGAGGCCGGAAGTAACGAACAACAATTCCGGTAAAACCCCATGAGCATATTATAGATTTGGTACTGTTCTGCCCTAAGCCATATTTTAGAGTTGTTAAACATGCAAGATGATGCCACCATGTTAAACTAGGCATTTTTCTACCCCATTTACATATAAAGTTTGTTAGAAACCGAGCTACGGTTATTTAGTTATGAATTAAGTCATTTTAGCAAGTTATTTAAACAAATTTAAATAAACAGCATTTTAAACATTTCAAACATAGATGAAAGTTGCATATTATTAAACTAGACAAAATTCTAAGCAAGTTTCATATATAAAGTTTTTACATATGATACATGGTTTGAGAGTTATTATATGCATGAAGTATAGGGTCCAATCTGTAAAATGGGCAAACTCTAGATAATAGCTAGAATTCGCAGACAGGGAAAACACTATATGGGCCGAAACTGAGACAAGCCCAACAAAATAAAATAAAAGGTGGGGCGCTCGGGTGTGGCCTCACCCAGTGGGCCTTGGCCCGCTCGGTGGTGAGGTGGACCGGCTGTGCTGCGGATGCAGACCGAGGCGAGGCCGGCCCAGGCGAGGTCAACGTGCCTGGTTCCTTCCCTGCAGGGAAAATAGGGGATCGAGCCCGTGCTCGACAGGAGGGAGCTACGACGCAGGGACGCGGTCAACGAAGACGTTCGAGGCAGAGGCGATGTAGGTGAGGTCCGGCAGGGGCGCAGGTCTCCAGGACGGCGGATCTGGCCCGAAACGGGCTTGGACGGCGACTGGCCACGCAAGAAGACAAGGACGGCGGGGTACTTGAGGCAGCAGCGGGACTCGAGGAGCTCGGCGAGGGGCCGAGGCAGCGGATGCCGCAGCCGCGCGGGTGGAAGCAGGCTCCGGCGGCTTGCGCAGGGCGGCGCAGTGGGACTTGCTCCGTCCAGATGAAGCGACGACAGGATGGGGTCGATGCGGAGCTTAGCATGGCGGCCATGGGGGTACCTGCGCAACCGGGACAGAGAGAGTGGGAGATCGTGAGAGAGAGGCAATCGAAGGGAGAGAGACGGTGTGTAACACCCTCGATGCGACTATAGCTCCCACGTGTCGAGGCACAACTTAGAGACATAATCGCATTGAAGGCATATGTCGCAAGTTAGGCAATCTTCACAACATCCCATGTAATATGAATAATAAGGGGAAACATAGTTGGCTTACACTCGCCACGTCACATCAGAGTACATAAATAACATGCATCATCCAAACACTCATGGCCCGACTACGGCGCCAAAATAGAAAAAAACCCAACATGCGACACGGTCCCAATCACCCCCAACTGGGCACCACTACTGATCATCGGGAAAGGAAACGTAGTAACGCTGAGAGTCCTCGTCGAACTCCCACTTGAGCTCGTACTCTTCACCTGGAGCGGAATCACCTGGACCTGCATCTGGAGTTATAGTATCTGTGAGCCACAGGGACTCAGCAATCTCGCACCCTCGCGATCAAGACTATTTAAGCTTATAGGAAGGGTAAGGCAAATATATGTGGAGCTGCAGCAAGCGACTAGCATATATGGTGGCTATCTTATTCGCAAAAGAGAGCGAGAAGAGGAGGCAAAGCACGAGCGAGAAACTAGAGAGCAACCTGCGCAAACATTACTCCAACACCGTGTCCACTTCCCGGACTCCGCCGAGAAGAGGCCATCACGGTAACACACTCAGTTGATTCATTTTAATTAATTAAGGTTCAAGTTATCTACAACCGGACATTAACAAATTCCCATCTGCCCATAACCGCGGGCACGGCTTTCGAAAGTTCAATCCCTGCAGGGGAGTCCCAACTTAGCCCATGACAAGCTCTCACGGTCAACGAAGGAATAGACCTCCTCCCAAGACGTTCCGGTCAGACTCGGTATCTCGGTAATTCAAGACACTTCGATAGGTTAAAACAAGACCAGCAACACCGCCCGAATGTGCCGACAAATCCCGATAGGAGCTGCACATATCTCTTTCTCAGGGCACATTCAGATGAGACATCCTACGAGTAAAACCAACCCTCAAGTTGCCCCGAGGTGGCCCCGCAGTCTACTCGGTCGGACCAACACTCGGAGGAGCACTGGCCCGGGGGGGTTAAAATAAGATGACCCTTGAGTCTGCAGAACCCAAGGGAAAGAAAAGGCTAGGTGGCAAATGGTAAGACCAATGTTGGGCATTACTGGAAAAGCTTTAATCAAGGCGAACTATCAAGGGGTTCCCATTATAACCCAACCGCGAAGGAACGCAAAATCCAGGAACATAACACCGATATGACGGAAACTAGGGCGGCAAGAGTGGAACAAAACACTAGGCGAGAGGCCGAGCCTTCCACCCTTTACCAAGTATATAGATGCATTAAGATAACATAGCAATATAATGATATCCCAACAAGTAAACAAATGTTCCAACAAGGAACGGCCTCCAATCTTCACCTGCAACTAGCAACGCTATAAGAGGGGCTAAGCAAAGCGGTAACATAGCCAATCAACGGTTTGCTAGGACAAGGTGGGTTAGAGGTTTGACATGGCAATTGGGAGGCTGACAAGCAAATGGTAGGCATCGTAGCATTGGCATGGCATAGAGCGAGCAAACTAGCATAGCGAAGATAGTAGTGATTTCGAGGGTATGATCATCTTGCCTGCACAGTTGTCAGAGGTGACTGGATCCTCAAGAGCAAACTCAACGGGCTCCTCGTTAGCGAACTCGTCTCCCGCCTCTAACCAAACAAGACAAACAAGCAACAAGGATACAATCAACCACGTGCAAGAACAAGCAATATGATGAAATGATGATATGCTATGTGGGATGCGATGCGGGATGCAAAATGCAAGATATGACAGGAAATGCATGAACCTGTCCTCAACATGGAATTCCAAGGGTGCCACTGGAAAGATGAGATGAAATCGCTTGAAAACGATATAAAGATCATCGGAATCGGAATTACGGTTTGGAAATGGCAAGCGTTTTAAGAATGACACCGGTCTGCGATTTACAGCAAGTAGGCATCTAAATGCAACGAAATGAACATGCTACAGCACCCAAACATGACAACAAAATACATGGCAGGGATGCACACAAGATGTTTAAAAAAAGACTAGCACTGAGCCACGGCCAATTCATCCATTAAGAAGGCACAAAAATACAAGCTAGACATGGCAAGAACAATGGCATAGCATGCACGGATCAACTACAATAACATCGGCAAAATCGCAAACGAGTTGACGATCTGCCCAGATTCACCACGAAGCAAAAGTAGAGCTCGATTGACTCAAGCTAGGGTGCTCCATAATTGCAAGTAAAGACATGGATGGATAGAGCATAACATGATTAACAAAACTCCTTTACTGATCATCCTCAAAAGAGGCACGGATCTCTAGGAAACAACACGAACATATGGCATCATGAACTAAATAATCCCAGACTTAGTGAAAACTACTAAGTCCCTGAAAACAGATTTACCGGGTGCCTCACTTTGCAAGCTTGCACAAGTCACCACACACATCCTAAAAATGCATGGGTTGCACCTATGGAAAGATAACAAGATGCTTAACAAAACATATGAAGGACTCACAGGCATATCATGCACACAATAATCATGGCAAAAATGACAAAAGTCTAAGATGAACTAGCAGATCTGACAATTAACTCACGAAGCCTCCTTCTAACAGAATTTAGGGCATCAAGATGAACTCAAATGAAAATGATGCAATGGAATGAAATGATGTACTCGTCGAGGCGAACATTTTGATATACTATATGCCCAAATCGGAGCTATGGATGCGGAGATACGGCCGGTCAAAGTAGGCATAAAAAATTAGGGTGAGAGGGGAAAAGTCAACCGGCTAGGGTATTTTGGATCTGGATCTGGCAGCACGGATCCCGAGGTTGACCCGCAACACTGTAGCTCGCCGGAGTGCTCGACGTCGCCGGAGAGGAAGGAGAGGCCGGGGCTCGCCGGGGTAGCCGGATCCGGCCCGGTCGCCGGAGTTCATCGGCGTGGAGGCGGCGGGGCGGCGCCGGCCCGGGGCGGCGAGGAGGCGGCGAGGGGCGGCCGGCCGGGCGGCGGGGAGGCGGCCCGCGGCGGCGCCGGTCGCCGGAGGTGGGAGAGGCGGCGGCGAGGTGGAGGCGCGGGGCGCGGGGGCGCTCGGGCTCGCGGGGGCCCGCCTTGGGCCTCCCGGGCCGCGGCGGCAGAGGCGGCGGAGGGCGACACGTGGCAGGCGGGGGATGGCTGGGCGCGGCGGGGCGGACACGTCCGACCCGATCCGGACGTGTCCGTCGGCGGGGGGGGGGGATCTGGATAAATTAGGGTTTCGAGGGGGAGAGAGACCCGAAAAATGGGGGGGCTATTTATAGGCATAAGTGGAGCTAGGAGAGTCCAAATGAGGTGCGATTTTCTGCCACGTGATCGTGATCGAACGCTCTAGGATATGGAGCAGAGTTTGGTGGGTTTTGGGCTAAATTGGAGGGGTGTTGGGCTGCAACACACACGAGGCCTTTTCGGTCCCTCAGTTAACCATTGGAGTATCAAACGAAGTCCAAATGATACGAAACTTGACAGGCGGTCTACCGGTAGTAAACCAAGGCCGCTTGGCAAGTCTCGGTCCAATCCGGAAATGTTTAATCCCCACATACGAAAGAAGGCTAGAAATGACCATCGGAGGAGAACGAAGCGCCGGAATGCAAAACGGACAACAGGGCAAATGCTTGAATGCATGAGATGAACACGTATGCAAATGCAATGCACATGATGACATGATATGAGATGCATGACAACGACAACAACACACCGAGACAAAGACCCGAACCCGAGAAATAAATATAACTTAACGCCAGAAACGGCAAGAGTTGGAGTACAAATTGGGAAAGTTACATCCGGGGTGTTACAACACTCCACCACTACGAAAAGATCTCGTCCCGAGATCTAGGACTGAAAGAACTCCGGGTACTTAGAACGGAGGTGATCCTCGCGTTCCCAGGTAGCTTCACGGTCGGAATGGTGCGACCACTTGACTTTGAGGAATTTGATTGACTTGTTTCGAGTCTTGCGTTCAGTCTCTTCAAGAATAGCAACTGGGTGCTCACGATAAGAGAGATCTTCTTGGAGCTCAATGTCCTCGAAGTTGACTGTGCGGTCAGGAGTCTTGAAGCACTTTCGAAGCTGAGAGACATGGAACACGTCATGAACATTTGCAAAGTTTGAAGGAAGCTCGAGTTGATAGGCGAGGTCGCCTCTCTTGCTGACAATCTTGAAAGGTCCCACGTATCTAGAGGCAAGCTTCCCTTTGATACCGAAGCGACGAGTACCTTTCATAGGAGAGACACGGAGGTAAACATGATCTCCAATTTCAAAAGCCAAATCACGGTGCTTACTATCATAGTAGCTCTTCTGGCGGGATTGGGCTGCTTTGAGGTTATCACGAATGACTTTGCATATTTCTTCTGCTTCTGTGATTAAGTCATTACCCAAAAGCTGACGTTCACCGGTTTCAGACCAGTAGAGAGGGGTACGGCACTTCCTGCCATACAGAATTTCAAAAGGGGCCTTGCCCGAACTTGCTTGAAAACTATTGTTGTAGGAGAATTTAGCATAAGGAAGACAATCCTCCCACTTCATGCTGAAGGAGATCACACAAGCCCTGAGCATATCTTCAAGAATCTGGTTGACACGCTCGACTTGACCGCTTGTTTGAGGATGGAAAGCTGTGTTGAAGCGGATGTTGGTGCCCATGGCCTTCTGAAAAGAATCCCAAAACTTGGAGGTAAAGATGCTGCCACGGTCTGAAGAGATCACTTGAGGAATACCGTGCAGAGAGACAATGCGAGAGGTATAGAGTTCCGCCAATTGAGCTGCAGTGATCGACTCTTTGATAGGCAGAAAGTGAGCCACTTTGGTGAGCTTGTCGATGACAACAAATATAGCATCATTGCCACGCTTGGACTTTGGAAACCCAGTCACGAAGTCCATTTCAATGTGGTCAAACTTCCATTCTGGAATGGCAAGAGGTTGGAGGAGACCTGCTGGCCTTTGGTGTTCTGCCTTCACTCTTCTGCAGACATCACATTCATTCACGAATTGAACGATCTCGCGCTTCATTCGAGTCCACCAATAAGCTTGCTTAAGGTCCTGATACATCTTCGTACTCCCAGGGTGGATGGAGAGGAGAGAATTGTGAGCCTCGTTCATGATCACTTTACGGAGGTCACCTTTGGGTACAACAATTCGATCCTCGAAGAAGAGAGTGTCCTTGTCATCAAGGCGGTAGCACTTGTACTTAGACTGACTCTTGGCAATCCCAATCTTCACCTTTTTCACCATAGCATCAAGAAGCTGGGCTTGGCGAATCTGGTCTTCTAAGGTAGGAGATACTTGAAGGTTGGCAAGGAAACCTTGAGGAACAACTTGCAGATTAAGTTTGCGGAAAGCTTCACAAAGCTCGGGTTGATAGGGCTTGAGAATCAGACTGTTGCAGTAGGCCTTTCTGCTCAAAGCGTCAGCAATCACATTGGCCTTGCCTGGAGTATACTCAATACTCGGATTATACTCTTGAATCATTTCGACCCATCGAGTTTTCCTGAGGTTGAGATTAGGCTGAGTGAAGATGTACTTGAGACTCTTGTGATCAGTGAAAATGTCCACTTTTCTTCCCAATAGAAGATGTCTCCAAGTCAACAGAGCATGCACAACTGCCGCCAACTCGAGATCATGAGTGGGGTAGTTCTTCTCATTAGGCTTCAACTGGCGAGATGTATAAGCAACAACTTTCTTCTCTTGCATCAAAACTGCGCCAAGACCTTGGAGAGAGGCATCACAAAAGACCTCGTACGACTTGGATTCATTAGGCGGAGTCAAAACTGGAGCAGTGATCAATTTCTCTTTCAAAGTGTTGAAAGCAATATCACACTCCGGAGACCAAACGTACTTGACGTGCTTCTGAAGAAGATTTGAGAGAGGCTTTGCGATCTTGGAAAAGTTTTCAACGAATCTTCGGCAATAGCTTGCGAGACCGAGAAAACTGCGGAGTTTCTTCACGTTCTGAGGAGGTTCCCAATTCACAATTGCAGACACCTTCTCAGCATTCACAGCAATGCCCTTGGCAGAGATGATATGACCAAGATAAAGAACCTCATCGAGCCAAAATTCACACTTGGAGAACTTGGCGTAGAACTGATGTTCTCTGAGCTTATCAAGAACCAAACACAAGTGCTTGGCATGATCTTCCTTGTTCTTAGAGAAAACCAGAATGTCGTCGAGATAGACCAAAACAAAGTCATTGGTGTAGGCGTTGAAGATGAAGTTCATCATGCGAGAGAACGTCGGAGGAGCGTTGGCGAGGCCAAAAGACATGACAGTGTATTCATATGAACCAAAGCTTGTTCTGAATGCTGTCTTGGGAATATCTTCTTCACGAATGCGAATCTGGTGATAACCCATACGGAGATCAAGCTTGGAGACTACTTGGGCACCTTTGAGTTGTTCGAACAGCTCATTGATGTTGGGAAGTGGGTATTTGTTCTTGATGGTCTTCTTGTTCACTGGACGGTAATCAACACAAAGTCGGTCCGTTCCATCCTTCTTCTTCACAAAAAGAACACCACAACCCCACGGAGAAGAACTAGGCCGGATGAGACCCATTCTTTCTTGCTCATCGAGTTGCTTCTTCAGCTCCTTCAACTCTTCAGGTCCGAGCTTGTAAGGACGCTTGCACACAGGTTCCGTGCCAGGCTCAAGATCAATAACGAATTCAACTGGCCGGTGCGGAGGCATTCCTGGGAGCTCTTTTGGAAAGACGTCTTGGTATTCACAAACGACTGAAATTTGAGAGATGGCATCCAATTCACCCTTCTCATTGAGAGAAAACAGACGGATAGTATCATCACGAGCGGCAAAGACAATTACATCCTCAGACGAATGAGTCAATTGAATCTGCCTGGCTGCACAATCGAGCTGAGCCTTGTGCTTAGAAAGCCAATCCATTCCGAGAATAAGATCAATATCTGAGTTACCAAGCACCACCGGAGAAGAGAGAAACTTGTAATCGCCCAACGTGATAGAGACATCGGGAGCAACCAAACTAGAAGTCAAAAGCTTGCCGGGAGAAACAACTTGCATGACTTTGGGCATAATCTCGGTATCAACATTGTGCTTCGATGCAAAAGGGCATGACAAAAAGGAATGCGATGCACCAGTGTCAAAAAGAACTTTTGCAGGAACATCGTTAACAGGAAGGTTACCCATGATCACATCTGACGAGTCCTCTGCCTGAGCTGCATTCATCAAGTTGACCTTGGCATGCTTGGGGTTATGCTTGACCACAGTTGTACTTGCCGATCTGACAGGAGGAGGAGGAGGAGGACGCCTCTAGTTGAGACACTTGTTGGCATAGTGACCCTTCTGTTGGCACTTGTTGCACGTGACCTCTGAAAGCGGACGGTGATACGGAGCACTCGATCTTGGAGGTTGAGACGAAGTCTTGTTCTGAAAGCCAGGGTTGGGTGGGTGGGAAGAACCACTGCCACCTTTACTCTTCTGCTGATACGGCTGACGGAACGGAGGAGGAGGAAGCCAAAACTTCTGCTGCTTGGCCACTTGAGTAGAGGAAGAAGGAGTAACATCTCTGACTCGCTTCCTGCAAGCATCACATCTCAACTGAGCAGCCTCTTGCTTCAGTGCCATGTTGTAGAACTCATCGTACCTCAAGGGCTCAAAGAGAACAAGAGCGAGCTGAATATCTTCTCTGAGACCACCCCTGAACTGATATATCATGCTCTTCTCATCAGGCACGTCCTGCTTGGCAAAGCGGGCAAGCTTCTGGAACAACTTGTTGTAGTCATAGACAGACAGAGCCTTGCTTCAGATTACGGAATTCCTCACGCTTGCTTTCAACCACGCTCTGCGGAATATGATGAGCTCGGAAATCTCGACGGAAATCATCCCAAGTGATAACACGTCCACCTCTGGAATCCTTGTACTGCTGGAACCATTCTGCAGCTTGATCTTTGAGTTGGAAGGAAGCGAACTTAACAAAGTCCTCAGGCCTGACGTTACTGCACTCGAAATGCTTACACAGATCCACAAGCCAATCGTCAGCATCGGTTGCCTCAACACAATTGCTGAAAGTCTTTGGCCCGTTAGCAAGGAACTGGTTGAGTGTAGCAAAGTGACTCTGATTGCTGCCTTGATTCCCTTGACTGCCTTGATTGCGCTCTTGAAGAATTTGCATGATCAGCTGAGTGTTTGCATTGGTTGCGGCCATCACAGCTTGCCATGCCTCTGGAGGAGGTGGAGGCGGTGGCGGATCAGGATTCGGAGTCGTGTGCGTTGGAGGAGCCATCCTGAAGAGGGTGACCACTATTAGCACATTGACAGATAATTATTGAAGCTGAATCCAACGGAATGAAAATTGCAACATATAGTTTTCACATCCGAACAAAATGAACGGATGCATTCCTCTTCAAATGGTCACATATCCATAAATTGAGAAGCCACGTAGAATTAAGGTAGAGAAATAAATCAACAAGGTACGGATCAAGAACGAATAATCGGTAAGAAATCCCAATCTCAAACCAATATCCGTGGAAGAAGAACTAGAGCTACTAGAATTCCCACCTATGAAACTCCCGAACCTTTCCGGTTATGCAATCAGGTGTTGGGGATACAGGGGAAGCATAATATCTCACCCAAACTAGCAAATCCTACATCTAGCTGTATCCATCCTTCAACACATAACCAAGAAAACTTCGGAAACCATCTACCTCAACCTTCGAAAATCATCCGTTATACAAGTTATGGCGATACTCCCGAACTCCCGCCCCAGTACTGGGTGGCGTCGAGGTTATCTCACCAACGAACTGCATAAAAGAGATTTTCGATGTCGGCGAACATATCTCAAGTATTCCAGAATTGCAACGATAAAATTATGATGACAACACCTCAGAGCTCAACTCCCCGGGACACTTCCACTAGACCCCTGACAGGAGGCACCAAGACAATGTTCTCATCATAAGCCATCGGAACGATTCCAAGATACTCGCCTGATCCTAATTTTTTTTTAGTGAAATTTGAGAAGAGAAGAGTCAAAACTCTACGTCAGGATGCCTTACCAGAGCGATGAGGAGACTGGGAAGTAAAAAGAATTCCTAAGCTCTCCGATATATAATTCCTAAATGACTCAAAACATTTTTCTAGACACAACTCGGCCGCTAAAAATGATCAAGCAATGGGGCTCCTAAGGTCGGGGAAGGCTCTGATTACCAACTTGTAACACCCTCGATGCGACTATAGCTCCCACGTGTCGAGGCACGACTTAGAGACATAATCGCATTGAAGGCATATGTCGCAAGTTAGGCAATCTTCACAACATCCCATGTAATATGAATAATAAGGGGAAAACATAGTTGGCTTACACTCGCCACGTCACATCAGAGTACATAAATAACATGCATCATCCAAACACTCATGGCCTGACTACGGCGCCAAAATAGAAAAAAACCCAACATGCGACACGGTCCCAATCACCCCCAACCGGGCACCACTACTGATCATCGGGAAAGGAAGCGTAGTAACACTGAGAGTCCTCGTCGAACTCCCACTTGAGCTCGTAGTCTTCACCTGGAGCGGAATCACCTGGACCTGCATCTGGAGTTATAGTATCTGTGAGCCACATGGACTCAGCAATCTCGCACCCTCGCGATCAAGACTATTTAAGCTTATAGGAAGGGTAAGGCAAATATATGTGGAGCTGCAGCAAGCGACTAGCATATATGGTGGCTATCTTATTCACAAAAGAGAGCGAGAAGAGGAGGCAAAGCACGAGCGAGAAACTAGAGAGCAACCTGCGCAAACATTACTCCAACACCGTGTCCACTTCCCGGACTCCGCCGAGAAGAGGCCATCACGGTAACACACTCAGTTGATTCATTTTAATTAATTAAGGTTCAAGTTATCTACAACCGGACATTAACAAATTCCCATCTTCCCATAACCGCGGGCACGGCTTTCGAAAGTTCAATCC
>NW_024110935.1:0-8170 GCF_003073215.2 Triticum urartu
GAACCTTCGCAACGATGCACAGTTAGGGGGAACACTTTCTTGAAATTATTACGAGGGATCATCTTATTTAAGCTACCGTCGTTCTAAGCAAATAAGATGTAAACATGATAAACATCACATGCAATCAAATAGTGACATGATATGGCCAATATCATTTGCTCCTTTTGATCTCCATCTTCGGGGCTCCATGATCATTGTTATAGTCAACCTGGCTCTGATACCATCTCTGTAGAGACCCGACCTTAAACGGTCAAGCCTCTGTGTATCTGTGCCATCTAGCGACCCGACCTTAAACGGTCAAGCCTCTGTGTATCTGTGCCATCCCTGGATCGGTATGCTGGCACACACAGTACATCAATGTATATATCAAAGTGCAATCACATGTATAAATAACATAAAACTGATAGATACCTCATAAGTCTCAGCAGAAACAAACACAAGGGTGTGGGGTCCATCAATGCCAACGGCAAGTTGAGTGTAGTCCGTAACCCTACAACGTAACTCTTACTCGTCGTAGAAAATTCCTGCAACATAAGACGTTGCAGCCCTGTAGGTCAGTACATTGAATGTACTGGCAAGTCACATCATAAGAATAATGAACCTATTTGTACATGCAATTTGGCTGGTGGAAATCTCTAAGTTTAGTTTTTGCATGAAGCTAGTATTTTCCCTAGAATAAAAGGTATTATTCTACTACTACAAAATAGCATAGGATGAGTTGGCAAACCCAACTCAATCCATTCCCAAAGTTTCATTTAAAACCCCACTGTTTAATTAAGAGTGATGAGATCTCCCAGCATTTCCATTACTAGATGCTCAAGTTGTCCGTAACCGGGGACACGGCTAATCGATTAGGTTTTAACACTCTGCAGAGGTTTGCGCACTTTTCCCCACAAGACTCGATCGCCTCCCTTGAAGTTCTCGCACTGCATGGCGTTTGAGAATAGGATGACGAGACATAGTCTTTCGAAAATGTTCCCCCTTAACCCACGGATAGGCCGGTACACCTACATCATTCTACATCTGCTAGACCATCCCGGAAGGGGTCACACTAACTACTCAACTAAGCCAGAGCCCATATTGGCTTGTGGCTGCACACGTAAGCTTCTAGACATGAGAATACGATTGATCTCTTTGAGCCTGGGCGGCCGACCACTAGTGGTGCACCACCATGGATTAACCATGCATGCTCCCACTGTACTTAGGCACCATTCAAACCAAATACCGCCCAGGTAGTTCATTTACATGTCTTGGTCCTGATTACTACTTTGTCACTCATGTCTCACCATGAACACTACCCAGTCCGCGTCTACATTTGCGAGGCAGAAATAAACTTACACGGTGGTGACAAGGTTGTATAGATCAGACCTACCTCAAATGAACTACTAGGTAACGGCATAGCCATCTGGCAACAATAAATCCTACCATGCAATCCTACCACAAAAGGACTAAGTGCATATTATAAACATAGGTAATTGGAAGAATGGTCAAATGTGAACTTGCCTGGTAATAGTTGATGAAGATTATAGCACTCTCAGAAATTTACTTAATAGAGCTATTTGTCACTCTCCAATGAAAATCTATGAGGTCAAACATTGCATTCACATAAGCAATCATTTCGGAGAACCAAATAACATGCAACATGAAAAGACTCGGAAAATCCAAATGAACACACAACACACTTAACTATCAAAAGAAAATCCTAGTGCAAAACAACATAGGGCATAGGTGCCAAAAATTGTGACGTGGACCACAGTGCCTACTAGACATACGAGTAAAACTACTATGGACAGATCCTAATGTGTGAAAAATATCGTGAGATAGGTCCAAGTGATAGGGTTTGGCAACGGTGACACGGTGCAAAAAGAATCACATCAACCGGAGTCACGGTTGAGGAGATATGGCCAGTTGAAGTTTGAATTCAAACCTGAATAAATTCAAATTTGAAATTGGCCAAAGTTTTCAAAGTTGGTTCTCTGGATAGATCTATTCGATACGAACATTTTGCCGCTGGTTTCATCGAATTTGGACTTACGGTTACAAAGTTGTGGCTATTCTAAGTTTAGGGGCTAATCTGCTAATTCCAAGGACTGAACGGTGAAGAAAGTTATCACAAAGAAGTCCTGGCCACGTGGCAGATTTCTACTGGCCAAAAGGTGTTCGCTGCAGAAGCTTATACGGTGAACGACCGCTATTTAAGCAAAACGGCGGCGGCGGCTAAAAAAACGCTCGGTTTTTTTTAACAAAACCCGTGGTTTAAGAAACCCGCGGTTTAACTAATCAAAAAAATGAATGGAGGGAGCGAGTGGTCGTGAGGCAACGACGACGTACAGGGCGGCAGCGCTGGCATTGGCCGGTGATGGGGCGGCGACTCCGGCGCTCCTCGGCGACGGGGAAGGAGTCGGGGAGGTCGGGCGCGGCGTGGGCAGTACGGTGGTGGAGGCAGGAGTCCTAGAGGGCGTCGGGGTTATGCTGCGTGGGGACGACGGCTCCGTGCTCCGGCGAGGACGTAGGTCGTCGGGGCGGCAGTTCCGGCAAGACCTAGGCGACGAAAACATGCCCATAAGATGCGCCTCAGGGAGTAATGAAGATTGACAGAAACAAAGTGAAGGTAGGGGAGTCTACGGCGAGGGAAAAATCCGGCGAGATACTCCGACTCCGGCAAGATCCAGCACGGCAGTGCGGCGGTTGCGAGGAGCTAGGGACGACGTGGAGTGGCAGAATGGAGAGAGGAGCCTCCGAGGCTTTTATAGGCGCAAGCAGAGGGCTCGGGGTGCAGCGGATAAGTTTATCCGCGAGGGCAATGGCGCCGGTGGTTGCGGGAGTGCGAGTGCGTGCTCTATCCGAGCGGAACGAGCGGAGGTTGGAGACCAAGGGCGGGCCCCATGCGTCAGCGCAACAGCGGGTAGCGAGCGCAGGAGGAGCACGTGGCTCGTGCGGGCGGCGTTGGCCTCCTGGCGCTGGCCTGGCAGGCCACTGGTGCCCTGAGGTGCGCTTCGACTCGGGCAACAGATTGAAGAAGAAGACGGAGGCCGCGGCGGCTTACGGACGACGACAAACTCCGGCGACGGAGCTTCGGTCGACGAGATGCGAAGCGACGAGGTGGTGGCTACGAGCGACGTGGGGAGCAGAGAGACGGCGAGGTCGAACGAGGAGCCTCGAGGGCTTTTATAGGCAAGGTGAGGGCGCTCGGGAATCTCAGATAAGCCTCATCCATGGGGCTTCGCCGACGGTTGTGGGCGGGTGCGCTCGCGGCTTGTCCCGTGCGGCGCGGCGAGAGGTTGGGGACGACATGGGGAGCGGGCCCCACTGGTAGCGGCGGTGGGAGAGAGCGAGCGAGGGGGAGGCGCGGGCGGTTGAGCGACGCAAAGGCCTTCAGGCGTTGGGGCTCCGCATCGGGCCGAATTTGGCCATGGGCCGGTTGGGTGCTCCTGGGCCGAACAGTGTTTCGGTCCAGGCGGTGTTTTTTTTACAGAACAAAAACTACAACAGAGCAAAAATAAAAATAAAATAAAACAAGAATTACATAGGCATATTATATACCAAAATGCTCAGAAAAATACCAAGAATAAGATGAACTATTTTCCAAACTCAAATAAATTGCATAGAAAATCATAAAATTCAAACAATGCTAGTTTTGCATTTAAAACCAATAAAAACATTTTTAAAATACCAAAATGATTTCAAATTTATTTTCTCCTAATTTTCTATTGTAGGGAATCATTTTACCCTTATTTCTATTTATTTACTTTTAGGAGAAAAATTATTTGAATATAATACTAAATAACTCCCAAGAGGATTTAAATTTGGAATTTCAAACAACTTCGAATGGAAAACGAGTTTCAAATAACTTCAAAGTGACTTCCAATTTATCTCTTTGAAACTTCCAACTCTCTTTCTTCAAATATGAAGAAGTCATTTTATCTTCCCTCATGAACTCATTGAGCTGCTTAAAGTTTCTAGATTTAAAAATATTTCAAACGGAAATTCAAATCATTTTCAGACCCCTTTTCATTTCTTTAAATGGAAGAAGTCATATTATCTTCACTCTAGGGTTTTGTGATGAAATGAATTTGAATTCATGGAGATCAAAATGCAAGATGAAAGTTTTGGGGAAGTCTTTTTATTCCCTCTCATTCAACTTTCAAAAAGTTTCAATTTTCACTCAGTTTCACACAATCATCCACACAATAATAAACAAACAATCACAATTATTTATTTAATATAACATTCCAAAATTTAGAATTTTGGGATGTTACAAACTACCACCCTTAAAATGAATCTCGTCCTCGAGATTCGGAGAGGCTAGAAATAAGGTTAGGTTTGGGGATCTCCTTGAAAATCCATTCATCAACACAAGGTCTGGGGTGCTACCACCCTTAGAAGCATGGTTATGGTTCCAACAAAACTCATGTACTCCATCCTTGGTGTTAACGGCATCGGTCTTCTCATATTCTCCAGAGTAACTCTTTCTTTAAGGCTCTTCAGGTAAGGGCATGACCTTTTCCTCAAAATCTTGAGTCCTTGCATCAAATAAGGTCCTTCCAAGTCTGGGTCTTCTTAGCTGTCAGGCTATCGCCAATGCTAAACAACTATCGAAATCTCATGGTGGTCAACAAATTCTGGTTCCTCCTACAGGAAATGGGTCAGGGTTGAATCTCACCGTAGAACCTACGATTGGCAATGATTGCTTGTAAAGGGTTCCATCGTCCTACCATTCTATGGTTGTATGGCTTATCGCGTCGACACTCTTCAAAGGATTTCAAGTCTCTCTGATTTTCCCATCAACATATGATAGCTCATGCTAGAAGTCTTCGGTATGGGGGCCAATCCCTCCCGTACATGAATCATTACCACATGCACAGATAGTGAATCACGTATTCTAACACTTGGGCATCCTCACAAGCATTGCAGAACTTCTCTTCTCCACGAACCGGGTTCGGGTAAATCCCTTGGTTCTGCAAGCCACACAAAATCTCTATCGTTTCTTCACAACTCTCAGGTTTTACGTAACCTCCTATGAAACGTATGCTGATGAAATCATAGCTTCTTTCAGAATTTTTTTTTCAACAAGATTGTGCTTGTTTCCTTATCAAATCCTGGGTCCTGTGGGTTATGGGCCCACTTCAACACTTGTATAACTTTAACTCATCCTTGGAGCTACTATTGTTCCATATTACATCTCATTTAAATCCAATAGTACTTCATTACTTCATACTCTTGGGGTAACCATCATGACTAAAACCAAACTCCAACTCATATGTCCAAACTCCACTCTATGGAATACATTTCCTTTTCCATTGGTAAGTGTTCACACAGACAAGTATCGCCAAAAAATGCACTGGTTCATCCATAATTCATATTCTCTTCATATCAAATCTTTTATTACATCCTTAACCACTACTCAAAACCCAAATTTAAAAAGTACTCTATTACAAAAGCTGCCACCCACATAGTTTGGTATGGTTAAGCATTACTTCCATCTTTATTCATTTGCCCTTCATGAAGATACTTCAGTCCCACTAGAATTGTGCGATGTGATCCTTCAAATCATCGATGTTTTGCTTCATTGTGGTGGCCATGAGCTTCATCTCCATCATCTCTGCATGGACCTCCCTCATGTATTCCTGAGTGTGACGGAGTCTTACTTCTAGTATTTCTCCAATCTGACGTATGGCTTCCATAGCAGCTTCATGAACAGAGTCGAAGAATGTTGCTCGTGGTACTCGAGAAATGAAAAAGTATTGCCCCATAGTCTTTGGGCAAACTCCCTTCACACGGTGGAGGTGTACCTCCACGTACCAAAGTTCAACTCCATTCTCCATGAAAGGATAACCCTTGTAGACTGCATCTCCTTCAAGATGAATATGCTTCATCATGTCCTTCAGGATTTTTGGGTAATCCTGATTACTAGTCAGGGTCATGATCGTTTCCGGGCCCTGGAGAAAAGACTCGTAAAGGGTTGTCATCTCCAGGCATAAGATAGAAGGGGTACTCAGGATACTATATGTATTTCCTTTGGTGAAATGTGGTTATTTTTCTGGGAAAGGTTTGGGGTCCGCTTGTCCATGGGTTCAAGGTTTCAGTCTGGGTGAGATAGCGAGAGAGGTACTCACAATCAACAAACAACTCATGACACCTCATATGAGATTCCAACCACATCAACTTTTATTGCTTCACGAACCATTACAATTCCCATTTCACAACTCAACTCAACATCCCCAACGAAAATAAAAGTGCATCCCATATTTATTACAATCCTTGCGCCTGTAACAAGTGATTTGACTCAGGTCCTTTTCTGCAGAAATTGGGTTGTTTTGGGGATACATGCTCTTTCTCTTCCTGGACTTCTTTGTTCCGATCAATTCTTCTATCTCATGTGGATCAAACTCCACTTCTTCTATTGGGAAGTCTCCCAGATACTCTTGGTTTTCCTTCATGCAATATTGTGAAAAATGTCCTTCTTCTCCACATGAATAGCAAGCATTGGAGTAAAATCGGTTTAGGCTTTCTCCATCAGGGTCGTCAACATCTTCTTTCATCACCGGTTTTCTTAAACTTTCCTCGAGGGCTTCTTTCATTGCTCCCTTCTGTTGCTTGGAAATTTCTTGTACCTTGGGGTAAATATGACACCGGGTAGGGTAGTGCGTAGTTCCTTCACACAAGAAACAAGTAACCTGCCTAGTTGGGCATTCTTCAACTCGGTGATTTGCTTCACAATGAGGGCATCCATCCTTGTGTTCCGCATGGGTATGTCCTATCTCACCGCAAATCTTGCATGCACAAGGTTTCCTCATTTTATTGCCATAGGGTTTCTGAATAAGACGAGATTTCAGTAGAGTCGTCTTGAATTGCTCCCATGTTTTTGCTCCATTACATCCTTGTATGGCTTGATGCATTTTCCACCAGGTTGCAGCACTTTTTGTAAAGTACTGAAGAGCGTACTGAACCTCATACTTCCTTGCAACCAAATTTCTCCTGAAGTGATTCTCAATGTTTTGAATCCATAGCTCTGCCTCCAACTGAGTGATCGGTCCAGAGAATACAAGTCCTTCTTCATTCATCATCTATTGGGTCCAAGGGTTTTAGGATGAGATAAGAGGGATAGAGAGAGATACACACAATACAAACAATATAGTTTTGTAAATGGTTTTATTTGTTGCTGTCTGAAAAAAACATCAAACAATGACAGCTCACAAACATCGCATCTAACGTGAGTATACAACAGGGGTTTGGTCCTCTAAAGTTCTTATAAATCTTGGAATATGTTAGTGTCTTCAAATTCTTCAATTCTTCAGAGGATTCAACAGTTGTAGCTTTAGTTCTTCTAGTGTATGGTGAAGTCTAATATCTTGTCGTTCTCGGAGTGGCTTCAGTTCATCCTCCGTGTGGTCCAAAGGGAATGGGGTATTGTCTAACTATTTGAGGTAAAAGGAAAGATTTGATAAAGCTCAGAAAAGAAGAGAGGTAAAGGACCTTTTTCAAAATAAAGTTTAAGAGAAATCCTTTCCTAAGGGCTTTCCAATTTCTAGGGTCACGTCCTACAGTCAACATGTGCTCTGATACCATCTCTGTAGCGACCCGACCTCAAATGGTCAAGCCTCTGTGTATCCATGCCATCCCTGGATCGGTATGCTGGCACACGTAGTACATCAATGTATATATCAAAGTGCAATCACATGTATAAATAGCGTAAAACTGATAGACACCTCATAAGTCTCAGCGGAAACAAACACAAGGGTGTGGGGTCCATCAACACCAACGGCAAGTTGAGTGTAGTCCGTAACCCTACAATGTAACTCTTACTCGTCGTAGAAAATTCCTGCAACATAAGACGTTGCAACCCTGTAGATCAGTACATTGAATGTACTGGCAAGTCACATCATAAGAATAATGAACCTATTTGTACATGCAATTTGGCTGGTGGAAATCTCTAAGTTTAGTTTTTGCACGAAGCTAGTTTTTTTCCCTAGAATAAAAGGTATTATTCTACTACTACAAAATAGCATAGGATGAGTTGGAAAACCCAACTCAATCCATTCCCAAAGTTTCATTTAAAACCCCACTGTTAAATTAAGAGTGATGAGATCTCCCAGTATGATCGCCAGTATCCCCATACCTCATTCAATCTCGTTACCGGCAAGTCTCTTTACTCGTTCCGTAACGCATG
>NW_024110936.1:0-8398 GCF_003073215.2 Triticum urartu
CGAGCCCCCCCGCCATGAAGGATACTGGTTGGATGGTCCCTGTGATCAAAGGTGATTGGGCATGACGACCATGGGTTAAATTTTGGGGCGACTAGCTCTATCGCATAGACGTCCCTGAGCGTGTGCTTGCGCTCCCTCTTAGGGATATGGGTGGCGTATATCATGTTCACCATTTTGACCGGAGGGGGAAACTTCTTCTGTCCACCTGTGTTCGGTAGACGGGGCTCCTCGTTGTCATTCTCGCTTTGCGACCCCTTCTCCTTGTCTTCGGCATTTAACTTGCCAGCCTATTTGAAGACCCAAGAGCTCCAGTGGGTATGATCGGCTGGTTTATTAGGGGTCCCGTGGATCTGACATGGATGATTGAGTATGCGGTCCAGGCTGGAAGGGCCCTGATTATACCTTTTATATTGATTCTTCGGCTGTCCGAACTTGGAGCCACTGAATCCGGCAATGACCGACGTGTCGTCAGTATTATCACCGTTTCTTCGACGCATGTGTCTGTTGCGTCGGGGCTTGCCGTTGCTACTTCTGGCTTCCAAAGTGCCAGGTTCACTTGCATTGTTATTTCTACGGGCTAGCCACCTATCTTCGCCCGCGCAAAAGCGGGTCATAAGTGCCGTGAGGGCTGCCATGGACTTCGGCTTTTCTTGGCCAAGGTGTCGGGCGAGCCATTCATCCCGGATGCTATGTTTAAAGGCCACTAGGGCTTCGACATCTAGACAATTGATGATCTGGTTCTTTTTGGTTAAGAACCTAGTCCAGAATTTCCTGGCTGACTCTCCGGGCTGTTGAATTATGTGACTTAGGTCGTCGGCATCCGGAGGTCGAACATATGTACCTTGGAAGCTGTCAAGGAAGGCTTCTTCCAAGTCCTCCCAGCTGCCAATGGAGTTTTCGCGAAGACTGTTCAACCAGTGCCGAGCTAGTCCTCTGAGTTTTAGTGGGAGGTATGTGATGGCATGGAGATCATCACCGCGGGCCATATGAATATGGAGAAGAAAATCCTCGATCCGTACCGCAGGGTCTGTTGTCCCATCATATGATTCGATACTTACGGGTTTAAACCCTTCTAGAATTCGTGCTCCATTACCTCGTCAGTGAAGCAAAGGGGGTGTGTGGCGCCTCTATATCGGGCCATGTCGCGACGTAGCTCGGATGGAGGCCATCTGCGATTCTCGTCCCGGGCATGATTATGATTGTTGCGTCTGGCTAGGTAGCCGTTGTCGCGTGCCGGGGCACGCCCCTGCGATCCATAGATCGATCTGTTCTGACCTGCTCTACTATCCAAGTCCTACCGCAGGTCATATGTATGTCCCCGAGCTGTTTTATCTCTGCCTTTATGGTGAGGTAGTGCGGGCTGGTGTTCAACTTGAGTTGCCGCTTTGTCCCGGCCACGTGGTGGTCGGTCAGCCGACTTGTGCGATGATGGTACAGGGTCTAGCGCCTCGTCATCGAACTGAGGTAGCAATTTTCGCTTCGGATAACTTTTGGCTGGGCGGTCGAGGCCGTATTCCTCGGCTGCCAGGACATGAATCCAACTATCGTTGAGCAGATCTTTGTCAGCTTGAAGCTGCTGCTGCTTCTTTTTCATGCAGTGGCTATTAGCCGGCACTTGAAGCGCTCCTGCTCGAGAGGTTCCTTAGGCATGATAAAATCATCATTGCCAAGGCTCACCTCATCCTCGCAGAGCGGAAGATAATTACCATCCTCCGAGTCTTTGTTTATGGCCTGTTCATCAGGGCTAACTTGCCCGTCTTCCCATTTGTCATGTTCTGAAGTTGGCTCAATGGGGTCTTCATTGTCTTCGACATCGTCCGGGGTATTGTTTTCTCCCGTGCTGGTATTGCTGTCTTTTCCACGGCATGACTTGGAGCGGCGCCGCTGACATCGGCGCGTTGGTTGTATCTCAGGAGGCTTATCCTCGACTGGGTCTTCCTTGTCGTCGACGCTATTCTCTTTGGGTGTGTCCACGATGTACATGTCATACGAGGAGGTGGCTGTCCAACGTCCCGTCAGCGGCGGGTTTTGGGCCTCCTCTTCTCCAGCATTGTCGTACATACCATCGATGGCTTCGGAGCCATAATCGAGCATGTCCGTTATGTCTTCGACGATGGCTATGAAGTGGGAGGTGGGTGGGAAGCGAAATTCCCCGTCATCAACCCCTAGTTCGAGCAAGATATAATTCGGCTGTTAGTCCCCTGCTAAGGAGAGGGATTTTAATGAGTTCAGCACATTGCTTAAAGGTGAGTGCTGGAAGATGTCCGCGGTTCTGAATTTGACGACCGATGCCTGATCGGGCTCAACGGATGCGGGTGCGCGGAGTTCGGAACCTGTGGCAGGAGACGAATCCGAGGTTCCGACGACACATGTCATGTTCAAGGTTGGGTCTGTGTGCGGATCCTGTGGTGGGGTTGAGCTTCCCGTCGTCGGGTGGTGCAGTCTACTCCGGATCTAGGGCCGGAGCACTCACAGGTGCTATCTCCTAGGTATGGTCCGATGACATATTTAGGTCATGCTCATCGCGGTGGCAGGGAGCAGCTGCCGTAGGCTTGAACCCATTGAAGATCAATTCTCCGCAGGTATCAGCAACGTAGTTCAAGCTTCCAAACCTGACCCGATGGCCAGGGGCGTAGCTGTCGATCTGCTCTAGATGGCCAAGCGATTTCACCTGCAGTGCGACGCCGCCGAATACGAAGATCTGTCCGGGAAGAAAAACTTCCCCCTGGACAGCATTGTTGTAGATGATCGACGGGGCCATCGAACCTCTTGAAGACGACACAGTGGAACTCTCAATGAAAGGACCAATGTCGGTGTCAAAACCGGCGGATCTCGGGTAGGGGTCCCGAACTGTTCGTCTAAGGTCGATGGTAACAGGAGATAGGGGACACGATGTTTACCCAGGTCCGGGCCCTCTCTATGGAGGTAATACCCTACTTCCTGCTTGATTGATCTTGATGAATACGAGTAATACAAGAGTTGATCTACCATGAGATCGTAATGGCTAAAACCCTAGAAGTCTAGCCTATATGATTATGATTGCCTCTACGGCCTAAACCCTTCGGTTTATATAGACACCGGAGGGGACTACGGTTGTACAAATTCGGTTACAGAGAAAGTAATCTTGATATCCGAATGCCAAGCTTGCCATCTAGGCCAAGGAGAGTCCCATCCGGACACGGCTGAGAGAATCTTCAGTCTTGTATCTTCATAGCCCAACAGTCCGGCCCATGTCCAACAAGCCGGACGCCCAGGAGCCCTTAGTCCACGACTCCCTCAACGGTAGCACAAGCCATTGATGTACAACATAGATATGAAAAAACTATTAGGACTAAGTTCATGATGAATTAAGTTCAATTAATAAAATTACTTGGGAACTCCCACTTAGATAGACATCCCTCAAGTCATCTAAATGATACATTACCCCAATCAACTAAACCATGTCCGATCATCATGTGAGATGGAGTAGTCCTCAATGGTGAACATCTCTATGTTGATCATATCGACTATATGATTCATGTTCGACCTTTCGGTCTCCAGTGTTCCGACGCCATGTATGTATGTGCCAGGCTCATCAAGTTTAACCCGAGTATTCCGCATGTGCAAAACTGTCTTGCACCCGGTGTATGTGACCGTAGAGTCTACCACACCCGATCATCACGTGGTGTCTCAACACGACGAACTGTCGCAATGGTGAATACTCAAGGAGAACACTTATACCTTGAAATTTAGTTAAGGGATCATCTTATAATGCTACCACCATAGTAAGCAAAATAAGATGCATAAAAGATAAACATCACATGCAATCAAAATATGTGACATGATATGGCCATCATGCATCTTGTGCTTTTGATCCTGTCGGATTCGGGGTTCTGCAGACCCTTCAAAGGTTCAAAGTATGGGGTGCATGCAAAGAACTCGTCCTCCCCAGCCTGCCTATGCTCCGATTCCAGGGCCTAGCTCGATGAACCAAATGGACAAGAGATAGTGCAGTTTACCCAGGTTCGGGCCACCTTGCGGTGTAAAACCCTGTCGGCGTTCTAGGAACGGGGGTCCCCAGACTTGCCTGCCTGCGGCCCGCAGCATGGCTCCAGCAGCGGCCCCGTATGGCCCATCTTCACCATCAAACATTCAAGACCCTCGCGAGGGGCCAATCCTCGCGAGGCGGACGACGCAAGACCTCCTCAGAGGCGGCCTCACCAGGCTGGCTCGTGAGGGGCGGAGAGATCAAGGCGAGGGGCATGATAACCCACAAGTATAGGCGATCGCAACAGTTTTGGATAAGTAAGAGTGTCGAACCCAATGAGGAGCTAAAGGTGGAACAAATATTCCCTCAAGTTCTATCGACCACCGATACAACTCTACGCACGCTTGACGTTCACTTTACCTAGAACAAGTATGAAACTAGAAGTACTTTGTAGCTGTTATTGGATAGGTTTGCAAGATAGTAAAGAGTACGTAAATAAAAAGTAGGGGCTGTTTAGATAAAGAAACAATAAAGTAAATTTTAGTTAAGAGCTTGTTGTCACGAGAAAGTTATTTGTCCCTAGGAAAATGATAACTAGACCGGTAATCATTATTGCAATTTTATAAACAGACTGGGTGGGCGGTAGTACCGCTCGTTCCAGACTGGGTGGGTCCTCTTCTTCCTTCTCTTACATTCTACTCTCGCGGGTGGGGTAGCTGTATCCAGCACCAATAATAAAACATGCAACTCAAACCAATCTTGATCATCAAATAGCCATTAGGACAAAACGGATCTACTCAAACATCATAGGATAGCCATACATCATTGGGAAATAATATATAGCGTTGAGCACCATGTTTAAGTAGAGATCACAGCGGGTAAGAGAGAGGTTACACCGCTGCATAGAGGGGGAAGAGTTGGTGATGATGGCGGTGAAGTTGTGGGTGAAGATTGCGGTGATGATGATGGCCACGGCAGTGTTCCAGCGCCACCTGAAGAGAAGGGGAGAGGGGGCCCCTTCGTATTCTTCTTCCTTGACCTCCTCCCAAGATGGGAGAAGGGTTTCCCCTCTGGTCCTTGGCCTCCATTGCTTGGGAGGGGCGAGAGCCTCTCCGAGATTAGATCTGTCTCTCTGTCTCTCTCTGTTTCTGCGTTCTCAGATTCTTCCCTTTCACCGTTTCTTATATTCCCGGAGATCCGTAACTCCGATTGGGCTGAAATTTTAACACGATCTCTGTCCGGATATTAGCTTTATTGCGGCGAAAGAAGGGCTCCAACCGCCTGACGGGGTGGCCACGAGGGTCAGGGGCACGCCTGACACCCTGGGGCGCACCCCCTACCTCGTGCCCCCCTCGGGCACCGTCTCGCGATGACTTCCCAAAATTCATAAATATTCCAAAATAAATCTCCGTCAGTTTTTATTCCATCTGGCCTCCGCTTGGTATGGGTTTTCGGCGAAACAAAAAACATGCAACAAACAGGAACTGGCACTAGGCACTTGATCAATATGTTAGTTCCAAAAATAATATAAAAAGTTGCCAAAAAGTATATGAAAGTTGAATAATATTGGCATGGAACAATCAAAAATTATAGATACGACGGAGACGTATCAGGGCACCTCGCGAGGTTCCTATGAGGCAAGCCATGGCGACCAGACCAGGCGGGCGATAGCGCGCGCGGTGTCCTTGTTTCCTCTTTGGTGCTAAAAGGGCAAGCGCAGGCGAGGAGCCCCGAGGCATCAGGCACAAGTCGATGGAAAGCAATGAAGGCAAATGCAGCCCGCGCCAGCCTATTCTTAGGCGACCAGTTGCCGAGGTAGCATGGGGAAGCAGAGATGCCCACGTCCCATCAATCGCCACGCATCAACCAAGGCCGCAGGCTATTGGGGCCCGCAGTGCTCCACACTGGCCCCTTGGCTTCGCCTCGAAGCCAAGTCCGAGCGCGCCTTGGGTCCGAGGGCTACGGTCGGCGTCCTCGGAACGGGGGTCCCCAGACTTTCCTGCCTGCGACCCACGGCGTGGCTCCGCCAGCGGTCCCGTACGTCCCATTTCATCAGCAAACACTCAAGACCCTCGCAAGGGACCGAGCCTCGCGAGGAAGACGACACAAGACCTCCTCGGGGGTGACCTCACCAGGATGGCTTGCGAGGGGCGGCAAGATCAAGGAAAGGGGCACCTCGCGAGGTTCCTGTGATGCAAGCCATGACGACCGGGGCCAGGCGGGCACTAGCCGGGCGCCAGCGCGCGCAGTGTCCTCGTTTCCTCTTTGGTGCTAAAGAAGCAAGCGCAGGCGAGGAGTCCCAAGGCATCAGGCAAAGGTTTCCATATTGGTGCAAAGACCAAGACCACCAGGACGGCTGGATGGAGGTCACCGTGGAGCCCAGGACAGAGTCACCACCAGAGCCTTTGGCACGCGAAGGCCACCTTTTGTCAGGATAACTTGTACTAGTTGTCTCCCTTCAATTTTGGCCGTTGTGACATCCCTTCCCGCCAACATTTGGGAAGAGGACCAGGGCCTCTATAAATAGGACTAGCCATCACCATACACTACTAGGAAAAGGGCTACTAATGGCGCACCAGTTTTGCCTACTAATGGCGCATCACTGGTGCGCCATTAGTATCACGCCACTAGAATTTTTTACTAATGGCGCACCAGTGGTGCGCCATTAGTATCTGGTATACTAATGGCGCACCAGGCAGTGCGCCATTAGTTTTGCCCACAGTGCGCCACTAGTGTCTGCTATACTACTGGCGCACCACACGTTAGTGCGCCATTAGTAACAATTTTTTTAATATTTTTTTGTTAATCTCATGTCACTATTTCACCTATGAGATATCCAACACATCTATATACAACAAGCATCCATATAACAATCATAGCCAACACACAGGTTCCATCATATATACATACATAGCCAACACACAAGTTCCATCATATATACATACATAGCCAACACATAGTTCCATCGTTACATATTACAAAAGTTTCACATTGTTCATCCAACACCATTATCCATCAATTCACAAAAGTTTCACATTGATACAAACTAAAAACACAAATGGAAAAGAAGCACTCCATCCATGCAAGCTTCCGTGAAATAAATCAAATCTGCAAAATGATAAACAAGAAGTTAGAAGAAGAAAAAGAAGAAGACTTGAAGAGTACTAGAAGAAGAAGAACACTAGAAGAAGAATAAGAAGAATTTTGGAAAAGAAATAAGAAGAAGACTATAAGCTTATTATGTAAACTTGATCATTTTGTGCTAACATAAGTTATTTTGGAGCTAACCTATAGGAAACTAAGCATATAAGCTCTAAGTTAGCATATTAGAGCCAACTTAGGTAAAATGAAGCTAACCTATGTCATTTTGGAAAAGAAGAAGAATAAGAAAAGGACTATAAGCTTATTATGTAAACTTGATCATTTTGTGCTAACATAAGTTATTTTCGAGCTAACCTATAGGAAACTGAGCATATAAGCTCTAAGTTAGCATATTAGACCCAACTTAGGTAAAATGAAGCTAACCTATGTCATTTTGGAAAAGAAGAAGAATAAGAAAAAGTCTATAAGCTTATTATGTAAACTTGATCATTTTGTGCTAACATAAGTTATTTTGGAGCTAACCTATAGGAAACTAAGCAAATAAGCTCTAAGTTAGCATATTAGAGCCAACTTAAGTAAAATGAAGCTAACCTATGTCATTTTGGATAAGAAGAAGAATAAGAAGAAGACTATAAGCTTATTATGTAAACTTGATCATTTTGTGCTAACATAAGTAATTTTGGAGCTAACCTATAGGAAACTAAGCATATAAGCTCTAAGTTAGCATATTAGAGCCAACTTAGGTAAAATGAAGCTAACATATGTCATTTTGGATAAGAAGAAGAATAAGAAGAAGACTATAAGCTTATTATGTAAACTTGATCATTTTGTGCTAACATAAGTTATTTTGGAGCTAACCTATAGGAAACTAAGCATATAAGCTCTAAGTTAGCATATTAGAACCAACTTAGGTAAAATGAAGCTAACCTATGTCATTTTGGAAAAGAAGAAGAATAAGAAAAAGACTATAAGCTTATTATGTAAACTTGATCATTTTGTGCTAACATAAGTAATTTTGGAGCTAACCTATAGGAAACTAAGCATATAAGCTCTAAGTTAGCATATTAGAACAAATCTTCAGCGTAGAGGAATAAGAAGAGGTAGAACGTACCGGCATCATAATCTTCAGCGTAGCGCATGCGACACATAGTCGCGTTGAACACCTTCACGATGAGCATGGTGGCGTCATCGCCGTACCTGAAGAGAAGGAAGTACCCCGGCCGCAGGTCGTAGGCATGGTAGAACTTCTCCCACCCACGAGACAAGTACATGTGGCCCTCCTTGATCACCAACTCCACATCCCAGAGCCTACGAAACCCGCTGCCGGCC
>NW_024110937.1:0-16783 GCF_003073215.2 Triticum urartu
GAAGCTTAAACCCTAGTTTATGCGTTGCTTCGTAAGGGGCTGATTTGGATCCATATGTTTCATGCTATGGTTAGGTTTACCTTAATACTTCTGTTGTAGTTGAGGATGCTTGCAATGGGGGTTAATCATAAGTGGGATGCTTGTCCAAGTAAGGACAACACCCAAGCACCGGTCCACCCACATATCAAATTATCAAAGTACCGAACGTGAATCATATGATCGTGATGAAAACTAGCTTGATGATAATTCCCATGTGTCCTCGGGAGCGCTTTCCTTCATATAAGAGTTTGTCCAGGCTTGTCCTTTGCTACAAAAAGGATTGGGCCATCTTGCTACACCTTATTTACTTTTATTACTTGCTACTCATTACAAATTACCTTAATACAAAACTATCTGTTACCGATAATTTCAGTGCTTGCAGAGAATACCTTGCTAATAACCGCTTATCATTTCCTTCTGCTCCTTGTTGGGTTCGACACTATTACTTATCCAAAAGGCTACGATAGATCCCCTACACTTGTGGGTCATCATCGTCGTGTTCATGGGGAGCCAACGGAATGCGTCGTGTTCATCGGGAGGCAACGGAATACGCCGTGTTCATCGGCAGGCAATCGGCTTGGACGGAACAACCGATCGAAATGAGGCCTGGCGTACCGCAGAACGGAGGAAATGCCCTTGTGTTCGATCGCCACGGTTGAAACGGGATCCTGTTCATCGGGAGGGGTCTGGCGTACCGCAAAACGGAGGAAACAGACTTCTCTTGGACCTGATACGGTCGAAACGGGGTCATGTTGATTGGGATGGGTGTGGCGTACCGCAAAACAGAAGAAACGGACTTGTTTTGGAGCGCTATGGTCGAAACGGGGGTCCTGTTCATCGAGAGGGTGTGGCATACCGCAAAACGGGACTCCACGGGATACTATTCATCTCCACCGTTGGCCTCCTCCAACCTCCACGGGCTACTGTTCATCCACCGTCGACCTCCTCCAGCCTCCACCAGTGACTGTTCATCCACGGGCTCCTATTCATCCAGCCTCCACCGCTCCTCCACCGGCTACTGTTCAACCAGCCCTCTCCACGGGGTCCTGTTCAACCACCCCTCCACGGGCTACTGTTCATCCAGCCCTCCACCAGCTACTATTCAACCAGCCCTCCACGGGGTCCTGTTCATCCAACCCTCCATGGGTCCTATTCATCCACCCCCAACCGGCTCGATCGATCGGGGTCCTATTCATCCAGCGGCAATGGCCTCTACTACCACGGGGTCCTGTTCATCCAACCCCCCACCGGGAACTATTCATCCACCCCCCCAACAACGCTCATTGTTCATCAAGGGAAGGAGGCGGCAAGGTTCGACAGCTTCAGTTAGCAGCAGTAGCGAAGGAATCACTCGGTTTCAGTTAACAGCAAGGGATCGATCGCTCGAGTTCAGTAACATAGCTAGTGCAATCTCTCGGGTTCAGTTAGAGCCCAATGCCTCGCTCGGGTTCAGTAAGAGCGCAACGCCTCGCACACATGCGCATACGTGTACGAGAGAAATGCGCATCGCTCGGCCCTCGACCACCCACCGTAACCGGGAACTCCCTGATATTTTCCTCGCCCTCGCTTCTACCACGGTTTTTTCCGTCATGGACGGCCCAAAGAATGTCATGCAGTTGCGTCTCCAGCCCACCCCGGACGAAAAGCCCATTTTCTGTCATGATTTTTTGTCATAGAAGTAGGAGCCCACCACATCTATGATGATACCGGGTTTTGCCACAATTATCGTCATAGAAGTGTCATAAGCATGACAGAAAAAAATTCATTCGGCCCAAAATGTCACGGATGTGTCTTTTTTGTAGTGTTGAGGCAACAGAAAAAGTAGTTCAGGTGGCTCTCTGATGTATTGGGAATATTTGAGAATTTATAGAGGCGGAATTAAGCCAAGATATGCCACGAGGGGCCCACAAACCTAGGGGCACGCCTCCCGAGCTTATTGCTCCCTCATGACTCCTCTGGTCTTCTCTCAGAGCTTCTAGGGTCCCTCTGGGTCCAGAAAAAATCATCAAAAAATTTCGTAGCATTTGGACTTTGTTTGGTACTGATTTCCTGAAAAGCCAAAAACAACAACTTACACGGGGCACTAGGTTAATAGGTTAGTCCCAAAAAATGATTTATAATTGCATGTAAAACATCCAAGATTGATACTATAATAGTATGGAACAATAAAAAATGTTGATACGTTGGAGACATATCGAGCGGTGTACTATGTGGCTTCGTGCCGGAGCAAAGAGGAAGGAGTGGCGTCGGAGGTGAAGCCATGTTGGTCGTAGCAATGTGGAAGTCAATTTTTATGCTATATTGTGCACAACTTTGTCTTGGATCATTGAAAGTGAAACTAATCCCCAGGTAGTTTTGGTAATTAATAACAACATATATGTCGTTGATCTAATGAACATTGATGATAGATTTAAGAAAAATATCAATGATTGGCATGACATGGACAAATGGGTGTGGACCCCTAAAAATAGGAAGAACAAAATTGGCTACCCCAAGACTCTACATTTTTGGTTTAGTGATCCAAGATCACATCGATTCCCTTAGGATAGCCAATACTATTAAAAGGGGGTGATGTATTGTTGATGAGGTTGTTGCTCAAAGTGCTCAATGATATTGCTCCAAAAACCCTTAGTCACTTTCCCAAAACACATCTGTCCAAAACCCTAATTCATCATTTTGGTCCCACTGATGCAATCGAATTCGGACCCACCAAGGTGTCCCTTCTACTACCATGGCCAAAACCCTAACATTCGGTCTGACCAAAACTGCTCTCGGTCCCACCGAGATGGCCATGCCAAGTTTTGTCATGAAATCACTTCATTTTGGAATCACCTTGTGAAATTGATCGGAATTACCGAAATGTGGCTCTGCCTTTGCCATTGCACTTTGGTCCCACCGAGATGGTATAAATGGTATCACCGAAAATGCTAACGGTCAAGTCTTTTGCACTAGTCGGTCTCACCGAGATTATCACTTCGGTCCCACCAAGATTGGTCAAAAGCTTGTAATGGTTGGAGTTTTGGTGCTGCGTATTATACCCCTCCACCACCACTTACTCTCAGGGAGAGCCATCAAAACCAAGCACAACTTTCACCATTCTTTCTGAGAGAGAACCACCTGCTCATGTGTTGAGATCAAGAGATTCCATTCCTACCATTTTAACCTTGATTTCTGGCCTCTTCAAGTTTCTTTCCACTCCAATCCTTCTCCTACCAAGGACAAATCTGTGTGAGAGAGAGAGATTGTCGAGGAGACTATCATTTGAAGCACAAGAGCAAGGAGTTCATCACCAAAAAAACATCTATTACCTTTTGGAGAGTGGTTTCTCCTAGATTGGTTAGGTGTCACTTGGGAGCCTCAAAGATCATGTGGAGTTGAACCAAGGAGTTTGTAAGGGCAAGGAGATCGCCTACTTCGTGAAGATCTACCCGAGTGAGGCTAGTCCTTCGTGGACGGAAGCTATAGTGGAATAGACAAGGTTGCTTCTTCGTGGACCCTTCGTGGGTGGAGCCCTCTATGGACTCGCACAGTCTTTACCCTTTGTGGGTTGAAGTCTCCATCGATGTGGACGTATGATAGCACCACCTATTGGAACCACACAAAAAATCATTGTGTCTTCATTGCATTTGAAATCGCCAAACCCCTCCTTTACTTACATGTGCAATGTTTTACTTTCCACTGGCACACTCTTAGAATCCCATGTGTAGGGTGATGCTTGACTTGCTAGAATTGATAAAATCTGCCAACAACTAAAATTGGGAAAAGGATAGATTTTTATTTGGTAAAGTATTCTAATCACCCCCTTTAGACATACTTTCGATCCTACAAGTTGCATCAGAGCATTGGTCTCCATTGCATTGGTTTCACAATATAGGAGAGTATGGCATCTAGTGAGGGTAGTTATCACTGTAGAGGTCCATATTTTGATAGCACAAACTTTGCTAGTTGGAAGAGTAAGATGGAAATGCATATTTTTGGTCATAACCCTACCGTTTGGGTTGTTGTTCATATTGTCTTGCATGGTGAATTCTTTGAGGATGGTAGAGAACCGGATCATGAAGCAACTGTGGAAGAATTGAAGATGTTGCAATACAATTCTCAAGCTCTTGACATTCTCTTCAATGCTTTGTGCCTCGAGGAGTTCAACAAGATTAGCTGCCTCGAGAATGCAACAGGAATTTGGGATACTTTGGTTGATATGCACGAAGGTACCAAGTCTGTCTAGGAATCCAAGTTGGATGTGCTTCAAAGTCAACTTGACAAGTTCAAGATGAAGGATGGTGAAGGAGTCGCTGAAATGTATTCTAGGCTTTCTCTCATCACAAATGAGATTGCTGGCTTAGGAAGTGAAGAGATGACCGACAAGTTCATCATCAAGAAGACCCTAAGAGCTTGATACATCTCCAACGTATCTTTAATTTTTGATTGTTCCATGCTGTTTTGTTATCAATCTTGGATGTTTTACAATCATTTTATAGTCATTTTATATCATTTTTGGTACTAACCTATTAACATAGTGCCAAGTGCCAGTTGTTGTTTTTTACATGTTTTTTACATCGTAGAAAATCAATATCAAACGGAGTCCAAAAGCGACGAAACTTACGGAGATTTTTTATGGGATAGAAGGAAGGCAATGGGCCCTGGTTGCACCTAGGGGATGCCCCGAGGGGGGAACAACCCACCAGGGCGCGCCAGGAGGCCCTGGCACGCCCCGGTGGGTTGTGCCCACCTCGGGTGCCCCCCGGACCGCCTCTTTGCCCTATAAATAACCCCAAAATACCAAAACCCTAGGGGAGTTGACGCAATATTCATCCAGCCGCCGAAGTGTCCAGAATCACCAGATCCAATCTAGACACCATCACGGAGGGGTTCCCACTTCCATTGGTGCCTCTCCGATGATGCGTGAGTAGTTCTTTGTAGACCTTCGGGTCCGTAGTTAGTAGCTTGATGGCTTCATCTCTCTCTCTCTCTCTTGATCCTCAATACAATGGTCTCTTGGAGATCCATATGATGTAACTCTTTTGCGGTGTGTTTGTTGGGATCGATGAACTTCGAGTTTATGAACAGATCTACGTTTTTATATCCATGAAAGTATTTGAGTTTCTTTGATCTCTTTTTTGTGTGATCTCTTATAGCCTCGTATTTCTTCTCCGATAGTTGGGTTTTGTCGGGCCAACTTGATATATTTATCTTGCAATGGGAAGAGGTGCCCGGTAGTGGGTTCGATCTTACGGTGCTTGATCCCAGTGACAGAAAGGGAACCGACACGTATGTATCGTTGCCACTAAGGATAAAAATACGAGATCTATATCTACCACCATATAGATAAACGGATCGTGTCTACATCATGTCATCGTTCTTATTGCATTACTCTATTTTTCCATGAACTTAATACACTAGATGCATGCTGGATAGCGGTCGATGTGTGGAGTAATTGTAGTAGATGCAGGCAGGAGTCATTCTACTAATCTCGGATGTGATGCCTATGTAATGATCATTGCCTGGATATCGTCATAATTATTTGAAGTTCTATCAATTTCCCAATAGTAATTTGTTCACCCACCGTTTGCTTATTTTCTCGAGAGAAGCCACTAGTGAAACCTATGGCCCCGGGTCTTCTTTCTCATATATTTGCCCTATGATCTACTTTTCCTTGGCATTTTTATTCAGATCTATTAAACCAAAAATCCAAAAATACCTTGCTGCAATTTATTTTATTTGGAGTTAGATCTATCAATATTTACAACTTTATCTCCCATCACTCATCGTTTCTGGCGCCGTGCCCCGGAAGGGATTGACAACCCGTTTAACACGTCGGGTTGCGAAGTGTTGTTATTTGTGTGCAGGTGCTGCTTACGTTGTGTTGCTTGGTTCTCCTACTGGTTCGATACCTTGGTTTCATAACTGAGGGAAATACCTACCATCGCTGTGCTACATCATCCCTCCCTCTCCAGGGAAATACCGACGTAGTTCCAGCTGCCATCAGAGCCTTGGATGGAAAATATGATACCGTGTGCACATTGATCCAAATGGTACCCAATTACAAAGACTTCAAGCCCACAGAAGTCGTTGGAAGAATTGTTTCTCATGAGATGTCACTCAAGCATAAGGAGGAGCTCCACAAAAAGTCAAGTGGTGCATACAAAGCTTAAAGTGATGCTCCTACAACATCAAGTTACAAGCTAGTATCTAATGAAGAAATAAGTCTAATGGTGAAGAACTTCAAAAAATTCTACAAGAGTCAAAGCAAAGATAGAAGCTCCAAGTCAAGGTCCTACAATGAAAAGAGATCTTCCAGTCGTGATTAGGGATGGCTGGGTCGGGTTTGGAATAGTTGGAGCTGGTCCAAATCCAACCCATGACCCATCTTCCTACCCTCTACCCATCCATCAAAGTATCCATGGGCATAGCTTGTGCCAATGCCTAGTCCCGTTGGATACCCGAGTACCCATGGAGCTCCATGGGCATAGAAAAATCACCATGCAAAGCCTTGCAAACATCAAATTAATTCACCACATACATTGACACATTCAGTACACTGTACATTCAGTTAGATCCTAGTCGGCTAGTTCTAGTCTTCAGTCTAGCTGTTGCTAGATTATTTATAGGATCTTAGTGAGTTGTAACCCTATTCGGTTAACTCCTAGTCAATTGATCTCTAAACTGATATAACCTTCCCATGACTTGTAGTTAGTTCATACAAAATTTGATACGTGCTATGAGGGAGAGAGCATAGGATAAGACCTTATTCACTATTGATGGTGTTGCCGTCATGGGTGCATGAAACTCCTCTGCTGGTTGTTGACCACGTGCGCTCCTCAGCAGCAGGACAAGAGCCCTGGCACTGCTCTTTCGCTAGTTGCTTCCATCATCGACTACATCCATTGATGTTGATCGCCTCTCCTTTGTGCTCTGATGAATGATGGGACCGTTATTAGGGCAATCATCGGTTCACCGCCTTGTTCACTAGAGATTGATTTGTCGATTTGGGAAGGAAAGAGGGGTTGGTATGGGGTCATAGGGCTATGGGTAGTTGATACCTTGCTTGTCACTAATGATGGCCGAGACACGGGGTGGACGACCAGGCAGAGAGGTAGAGGTGGCGTGGCATGGCGCGGTGGTGATTGTGGCGTAGAGCATCGCCACACATGGGAGCTCCCCCCAAGGGATAGGAGTGGATAGGAGTAAACTAGGCTAGGTTTAGGTTTAATATAATTAGGTCAAGCTAATACGGTAGAGGATTAGGAAACATGGGTCGGGCTTCTGAATTTTTGTGAATGTGATTTGTGGATAGTGTAGTGTCACTAACTGCTACTTGTGAACTGCACTGGGATTTCCCCGAAGAGGAGAGGATGATGCAGTACAGTAGAGATAAGTATTTCCCTCAGTTAAGAACCAAGGTTATAAATCCAGTAGGAGAACTAAGCAACACCTCGTTAGCAGCACCTGCACACAAACAACAAATCCTTGCAACCCAACGCGAACAAGGGGTTGTCAATCCCTTGACGGTTACGAGCAAGATTAAATTGTATGGTATTTGATAGATAGATCGAACAAAAATACGAAATAAAATAAATAAAGTAAAAAACACAGCAAGGTATTTTTGGTTTTAATATATAATAAAAGATAGACCCGAGGGCCATAGTTTTCACTAGAGGCTTCTCTTAAGAAAATAGCATACGGTGGGTAAACAAATTACTGTTGGGTAATTGATAGAAAAGCAACTACTATTACTCCACACATCGACCGCTATCCAGCATGCATCTAGAGTATTAAGTTCATAAAGAACGGAGTAACGCCTTAAGCAATATGAAATGATGTAGACAAGATAAACTCACATATGAATAAACCCCCATCTTTTTACCCTAAATAGCAATGATACATACGTGTCATGTCCCCTTCTGTCACTGGGATTGAGCACCGTAAGATCGAACCCATTACAAAGCACCTCTCCCACTGCAAGATAAATCAATCTAGTTGGTGATGTCTACTACGCAACCTTCTTCTTGTAGAATCGTGTTGGGCCTCCAAGCGCAGAGTTTTGTAGGACAGTAGCAAATTTCTCTCAAGTGGATGACCTAAGGTTTATCAATCTGTGGGAGGCGTAGGACGAAGATGGTCTCTCTCAAACAACCCTTCAACCAAATAACAAAGAGTCTCTTGTGTCCCCAACATACCCAATACAATGGTAAATTGTATAGAAGCACTAGTTCGGCAAAGAGATGGTGGTACAAGTGTAATATGGATAGTAGATGTAGGTTTTTGTAATCTCAAAATATAAAAATAGCAAGGTAGAAAGTAACAAAAGTGGGCAAAAACGGTATTGCAATGCTTGGAAACAAGGCCTAGGGTTCATACTTTCACTAGTGCAAAGTCTCTCAACAATGATAACATAATTAAATAATATGGCAATCCCTCAACGTGCGACAAAGAGTTAATCCAAAGTTCCTATCACGGAGAAGATAAGATGAAATTGTTTGTAGGGTACAAAACCACCTCAAAGTTATTCTTTCTGATCAATCCATTGAGCTATTCCTATAAGTGTCACAAACATCCCTAGAGTTCGTACTAAAATAACACCATATGATACACATCAATCAACCCTAATGTCACCTAGATACTCCAATGTCACCTTAAGTATCCGTGGGTCAATTATACGATATGCATCAAATAACTTCAGACCCATAATATTCAATCCAACACAAAGAACTTCAAAGAGTGCCCCAAGATTTCTACCGGAGAAACAAGGATGAAAACGTGCATCAAACCCTATGCATAGATTAGTCCAATGTCACCTCGGGGATCCGCGAGTTGAGTGCCAAAACATACATCAAGTGAATCGATAGAACACCCCATTGTCACTACGCGTATCCCATGCAAGACATACATCTAGTGTTATCACATCCATAAAAGTATTCAATCCGATAATAGTGAAGCCTCAAAGGTAAAACTCAGTTCATCACAAGAAGCTAGAGGGGGAGAAACACCATATGATCCAACTATAGTAACAAGCTCGCAATACACCAAGATCGTGCCAAATTAAGAACACGAGAGAGAGACCAAACACATAGCTACTGGTACATACCCTCAGCCCTGAGTGTGAACTACTCCCTCCTCGTCATGGAGACCTCCGGGATGATGAAGATGGCCTCTGGTGGTGGTTTCCCCCTCCGATAGGGTGCCGAAATAGGCTCTTGGTTGGTTTTTCATGGCTACGGAGGCTTACGGCAACGGAACTTCCGATCTAGGGTTCTTTTCGGGGGTTTCCATGGTTATAAGAAATTTTTGGCATTGGAAACAAGTCAGGGGGGTGCCCAGGGGCCTACAAGCTAGGGGCACGCCATAGGAGGGTGGGAGCAACCCTAGGCTTGTGGCATCCTCGATCACTTCCTGGCCCAGCTCCGATGCTTCGGGGGTCTCTTTTAATCCATAAAAAATCACCGTATTTTTTCAGCCCATTCCGTGAACTTTTATTTGTGCACAAAAAACGACACCACGGTAGTTCTTTTATCATTACCTACTCGAGGACGAGTAGGAATTAAGCTTGAGGATGTTGGTACGTCTCCAATGTATCTATAATTTACGAAGTATTCATGCCATGTTTACAACAATTTTATATAGTTTTGGTATGATTTGCATGGAACTAACCCGGACTGACGCTCTTTTCAGCAGAACTACCGTGGTGTTGTTTTTTGTGTAGAAATGGAAGTTCTCCAAATGAGCTAAAACTTTTTGATGATTTTTTGGAACAAAAGAGACCCCCAAAGCTTCGTGGGAGGGTTAGAAGAGCCACGAGGAGGGCACAACCCACCATGGCGCGCCTGGTGGGCCTGGCTTGCCTCGGTGGGTTGTGCTCACCTCGAGGCCCTTCTTAGCGTGAAACCAACGCCAGAAAATCCTATAAATAGAGAAACCATCAGGGGTTAACCTAGATCAGAATTTCCGCCACCGCAATGCTCTGTAGCGACCGAAAACCAATCTAGACCCCGTTTCGGCACCCTGCTGGAGGGGGGAATCATCTCCGATGACCATCTTCATCATCCCGGCGGCCACCACGATGAGGAGGGAGTAGTCCACCCTCAGGGCTGAGGGTTTGCACCAGTAGCTATGTGTTTAATCTCTCTCTCTCTCTCTCTCTCGTGTTTTTGAGATGTCACGATCATGATGTGTCATGGGCTTTGTTAATATAGTCGGATCATATGGTGTTTTCCCCTCTCTATCTTGTTGTGATGAATTGAGTTTTTCCCTTTGAGATTTCGTTGTTATCGGATTGAATACTATTATGGATTTAAGAGCACTTGATATATGTCTTGCAAATGAATACTCGTGGTGACAATGGGCTATTATTTTGATTCACTTGATATATGTTTTGGCACTGAACTCGCGGATTCCCGAGGTGACATTGGGGTAATCTATGCATAGGGGTTGAAGCACGTTCTTGTCGTTGTTTCTCTGGTAGAAATCTTGGGGCACTCTTTGAAGTTCTTTGTGTTGGATTGAATATTACGAATCTGAATTTGCTTTGGTGTTATTTTAGTATGAACTCTAGGTTAGATCGATCGGAAAGAATAGCTTGGTGTTATTTTAGTACGAACTCTAGGATAGATTGATTGGAAATAATATCTTTGAGCTGGTTTCATACCCTAAAAACAATTCCGTCTTATGTTCTCCGCTAGATAGGAACTTTGGAGTGATTCTTCATCGCACTTTGAGGGGTGGTTATATGATCCAATTATATTAGCACTGTTGAGAGATTGCACTAGCGAAAGTATGGACCCTAGGCCTCATTTTCAAGCATTGCAACACTGTTTTTGTGCACTTTTACTATTTGCTACCTTGCTGTTTTTATTTATTCAGATTATAAAAATACGTTTCTACCATCCATATTACACTTTTATCACGATCTCTTTGCCAAACTAGTGCACCTATACAATTTGCCATTGTATTAGGTGTGTTGGGGACACAAGAGATTTCTTGTATTTGGTTGCAGGGTTGTTTGAGAGAGACCATCTTCATCCTACACCTCCCATGGATTGATAAACCTTAGGTCATCCACTTGAGGGAAAATTGCTACTGTCCTACAAACCTCTGTGCTTGGAGGCCCAACACAAGTCTACAGGAATAAAGTTGCATAGTAGACATCACTTGGTGATGATGATTTGCTTATGGATAAAACTAGTGATGTGAGCTATAATGAACTTGCTAGAAATCATGATAGTCAAGATAAATGAGTGACAATGTGAAGAAGGATATTGAGCATCTAACTAAAGAAGTAAACACTCTTAAGTTAGCTCATGAAGCAACTCAAGAAGATCATAGAGAGCTTCTAAGAACTCATGAGAAGCTACACTTCGAGAAGCTAAATTTAGAGCAAGAACATGAGTTTCTAAAAGAAATCAATGATGATCTTCGAAAGAAGTGTTCTTCGTACATTGCCAAATGTCTCCTCTTGTCTACTTATGTACCACATGTTAAATCTAGTCAAACAAGAGTAAGAAAGCTTCTTCATCTAGTAGTAACAATAACAATGTTAAATCCAATATTGTTTCTTTTAGTAGTTCTCTTGGTTCCACTAATGAGTCTCTTAGCCAATTTAAACTCGAGCAAGATAATAGCTTATTGAAGGGAATTATAGAGAAAGCTGTTTACAAGAGTCTTGTCGGGAGTAAGCAATTTGAGGAAATTGTACGCAAGCAAGGAAGACACCGGAAGAATCAAGGTATTGGTTTTGAATGAAAGTTCAATGGGATTTGAATGGGAAGAAGATCAATCACCCAAGACGAAGTTTGTTCCGCAACAAGAGAAACTACCCCACTTATTTTAAGGGAACACAAGCTCCAGATGATGTTCCACCACAAGACCAGAAGCTAGAAGAGATTGACTCATTTGAATAAGCACCTCAAGCCATGGTCCAGTGGGTTCCCAAGACCTCATCAAGCTCTACTTCATCAAGTTCAACTACAAATCCAAGGATTCCCATCAAGTTGATGTGGGTCCCAAAGAAGAAGAACTAGAGAGTTCTTGAGGGTGACTCTGCCAACAAACTTCACTCACATTCTTTTGGCAAGAACTTGTGAAACCAACTTCAACATCTTGCACTAGCTAGTTCATGGAGTCCCAAACCCCCTTGTTGGTAAGTCAAGGGACAATATATTCAATGCATTCATGGACATCATTATATGTGCATTTCACTCTATGTCTATGGATATCCTTGTATGTTCCTTGTGGGACTAACCCATGTAGGTATTGAAAGTGCCCAAATCAAAAGGATTGCTCCTAACTCTTGATGGAATACATCAACATTGAGCATCCACCTCTTCACTATCTACATGAAGTCATCATTGACAAACCCAAGGTTAGTTCATTCCTCTTTGGGGGATATCACATCTAGGGGAGATTTGCTCTAAGACTTGAGCTAGAGCAACTCTAATGATGTGAACACATTAATGCTTTACATAAAAGTGGTAACCCCACTTGTGCTTAAACAATGAGTATGATCTATGACCAAATGTTCTCATTTGGCTCCTAAGTCAATACACTCATATATAGATGATTATGTCATCACCCATTGCTTGATAGATGCTAGTTTTGGTTGTGCATGTTTGACACATATTTCATTTGCTATATTATTGTGTGAGCATGTTGGTTTGCATTTTTCTCATTCAAGGACACCCATTTGTAGTTTGGTTGATTTGGTTTGTTTTATCCAAATGGATGTACAAGAATGCCTAAGTACCTTCTCTAGCTATCTATCTCAACTCATCCAAATTTATTCATGCTACATCACAAAAACTTGAACAAGTCTCTTTTGAACCCTCCGGGTGAGGAGCACTTGGAGCCATTGATTCGACAAGGGCTAACCTCCAAAAACTTCTAAGCGCTTTTCGGCCAGACCAACTTACACTCATCCGGTCCCATCGAAAACACTTGGAGTGATCTGATTTTTCAATCTCAGAGAAACTGACTTGAAATTCTCGGCGTCACCTACTTGTGGTGTGATACGTCTCCATCGTATCTACTTTTCCAAACACTTTTGCCCTTGTTTTGGACTCTAACTTGCATGATTTGAATGGAACTAACCCAGACTGACGTTGTTTTCAGCAGAATTGCCATGGTGTTTTTTTGTGCAGAAATAAAAGTTCTTGGAATGACCTGAAAATCCACAGAGAATATTTTTGGAATATATAAAAAATACTAGCGAAAGAATCAAGGCCATGGGGCCCACCCCCTGCCTCATGGGCCCCTTGGTGCTCCACCGACCGCAACTCCAACACTATATATTCATGTTCGGGGAGAGAAGAAAGCAGAGAGAAGGATTCATTGCATTTTACGATACGGAGCTGCCGCCAAGCCCTAATCTCTCTCGGGAGGGCTGATCTGGAGTCCGTTCAGGGCTCCGAAGAGGGGAATCCATCGCCATCGTCATCATCAACCTTCCGCCATTACTAATTTCATGATTCTCACCACCGTGCGTGAGTAATTCCATCATAGGCTTGCCGGACGGTGATGGGTTGGATTAGATTTATCATGTAATCGAGTTAGTTTTGTTAGGGTTTGATCCCTAGTATCCATTATGTTCTGAGATTGATGTTGCTATGCTTAATGCTTGTCACGAGGGCCCGAGTGCCATGATTTCAAATCTGAACCTATTATGTTTTCATGAATATATGTGAGTTCTTGATCCTATCTTGCAAGTCAATAGTCACCTATTATGTGTTATGATCCGTTAACCCTGAAGTGACAATAATCGGGATACTTATCGGTGATGACCGTAGTTTAAGGAGTTCATGTATTCACTAAGTGTTAATGCTTTCGTCCGGTACTCTATTAAAAGGAGGCCTTAATATCCCTTAGTTTCCAATAAAATAGGACCCCGCTGCCACGGGAGGGTAGGACAAAAGATGTCATGCAAGTTCTTTCCATGAGCACATATGACTATATTAGGAATACGTGCCTACAATGCATTGATGAACTAGAGCTAGTTCTGTGTCACCCTATGTTATAACTGTTGCATGAGGAATCGCATCCGACATAATTATCCATCACTGATCCATTGCCTACGAGGCTTTTACATATTGATCTTTGCTTAGTTACTTTTCCGTTGCCACTGTTACAATTACTACAAAACTGCTACTGTTACATTTGACATCGTTACCACTACTATCATATTGCTTTGGTACTAAATACTTTGCAGCAGATATTAAGTCTTTCAAGTGCGGTTGAATTGACAACTCAACTGTTAATACTTGAGAATATTCTTTTGCTCCCCTTGTGTCGAATCAATAAATTTGGGTTGAATACTCTACCCTCGAAAACTGTTGCGATCCCCTATACTTGTGGGTTATCAAGACTATTTTCCGGTGCCGTTGCCGGGGAGCATAACTTTATTCTTTGAGTCACTTGGGATTTATATCTGTTGATCCCTATGAAGAACTTGAAAGATGAAACAACCAAGATTTTTCCCTCAACTACGAGGGGTGGTAAGGAACTGCCATTTAGCTTTGCACTTGATTAACCTTCTGTTTTGAGTAAACTTGCGACACCTACACCTGCTATTTATTCTGATATGTCGCATGTTATTGATGATGCGACTTCTGCTTTGCATGATACTTATGATGAAACTACTTCTATGCTTGATAATACTGTGCCATTAGGTGAATTTCTTGATGAACAACTTGCTAGGGCTAGAGAGAATGAAGTTATTGAAACTGATAATATGGATGAAAGTGATGATGACGATTCTCCCCCTAGATATGAATTGCATGTTGTGCCTGAGGGTTATGTTATGGATGAAGAAGCTGCTAGAACCTTTTTAGATTGCAATGATAGATATGATCTTAATAAATTATTATCTAAGCTTAAAGAAAAATCTTTGAATGCTAGAATGAAATATGACCCTGCTTTTGCTACTTCACCTATCTATATTTCCGATAAGGATTATGATTTCTCTATTGACCCTGAGTTAATTACTATGGTTGAATCTGATCCTTTTTATGGCTATGAATCTGAAACTGTTGTGGCACCTCTTACTAAATTAAATGATATAGCCACCCCGTTCACCAATGAAGAGAAAACACGCTATTACTTTATCCTTAAGTTATTTCCATTCTCATTAAAAGGTGATGCTAAAACATGGTTTAATTCTCTTGATCCTGGTTGTGTGCGGAGTCCCTAGGATATGATTTATTACTTCTGTGCTAAATATTTCCCTGCTCATAAGAAACAAGCTGCTCTAAGGGAAATATATAATTTTGTGCAAATTGAAGAAGAGAGTCTCCCACAAGCTTGGGGGAGGCTTCTCCAATTACTTAATGCTTTGCCTGATCATCCTATCAAGAAAAACGAAATACTTGATATCTTTTATAATGGACTAAAGGATGCTTCCAGAGACCACCTGGATAGTTCTGCTGGTTGTATTTTCAGGGAAAGAACTGTTGATCAAGCTGAATTTCTATTCAAAAATATGTTGAGTAATGAAAATGACAGGACACTTCCTGAACTAACTCCTAAGCCAACTCCGAAGAAAATGGGTATTCTATTTCTCAATCCCGAAGATTTGCAAGAGGCAAAGAAATCTATGAAAGAAAAAGGTATTAAAGCTGAAGATGTTAAGAATTTACCACCTATTGAAGAAATACATGGTCTTGATAACCCGACACAGGTAGTAAAGGTAAATTCTCTCTATAGATTTGATGAAGGTGATATTCCTCGTTATAAGTCTGCTAGCGAATGCTTGGATGAGTTTGATAATTTTATTGTTAAACAAGAAAACTTCAATGCTTATGTTGGTAGACAATTGAAACGTAATGCTTATATGATTGAACCTTGAGTGATTATATGTCTAGAGTTAGAGGTGAACTTAAACTTATTAATAAACATGCTTCTATGGTTACCACTCAAGTAGAACAAGTGCTTAAAGCTCAGAATAATTTGCTCAATGAAATAAATAATAAGAAAAATTATAATGTTGTTAGAGGTATGACTAGAGGGGGTAAAATGACTCAGGAACCTTTCTCTCCAGAGGGCCACCCTAAGAGAATTAAGCAAGATTCTCAGAGAACTAATGTTGATGCACCTAGTTCTTCGAAGAAGAAGAAAAAAAATGATAGGACTTTGCATGCTTCTAGTGAACTTGTTGTTGACACACCTGAGAATCCCAATAATATTTCTATTTTTTATGATGAAACACAATCTAGTAATGAACATGAACCTAGTGATAATATTAATGATGATGTTCATGGTGATGTTCAACCTAGTAATAACAATGATGTAGAGATTGAACCTGCTGTTGATCTTGATAACCCACAATCAAAGAATCAACGTTATGATAAGAGAGACTTTGTTGCTAGGAAGCATGGTAAAGAAAGAGAACCATGGGTTCAGAAACCCATGCCTTTTCCTCCTAAACCATCCAAGAAAAAGGATGATTAGGATTCTGAGCGCTTTGCTGAAGATTAGACCTATCTTTTTGCGTATGCGTTTGACAGATATGCTTAAAATGAATCCTTATGCTAAGTATATTAAAGATATTGTTGCAAATAAAAGAAAGATACCCGAAGCTGAAATTTCCACCATGCTTGCTAATTATACTTTTAAGGGTGCAATACCAAAGAAACTAGGAGATCCAGGAGTACCAACTATACCATGGTCCATTAAAAGAAACTATGTTAAAACTGCTTTATGTGATCTTGGAGCCGGTGTTAGTGTTATGCCTCTCTCTTTATATCGTAGACTTGATTTGAAT
>NW_024110938.1:0-14645 GCF_003073215.2 Triticum urartu
TCTTACGTCATCCTTCAGGTGCATCTCGGGTTTTAGACCGATACACACCTTGAGGGCTACTGGCTATATATCTCGGCAGAGAATAAATTGCACCAATCAAAAATATTGACAAAAATCGGCCCACATTCGGGGTGGTGCACCACCTCGGAATCAGTCCGGCATAAAGCTCGGGCGCTAGCGGCTGGCTCCATAGAGGGCATTTTCGGCATTAAGATCGGCTAAACTCCTTCAAACTTCTTTGAACCAAGGTGATTTACGACACCTCGGATATAGTCCGGCGTTGGAGGTCGGATACAGTCCGGCGTTGGAGCTCGGATATACATTCCAGCGTTGGGGCTCGGATACATTTTCCGGCGTTGGAGCTCGGATACAGTCCGGCATTGGAGCTCGGATACATAGTTCGGTGTTGGAGCTCGGATACATTCTAGCATTAGAGCTGGGAAGCGGTCCGGCGTTGGTGCTCGGCTGCTAAAGATACCTCGAATGCAGTCCGGCGTTGGAGCTCGGACGCAAGAGGATGCTGCCGCCCGGGAACAACCTCAAACCCGAGGTGTGGCATAAAAATAGCAAGGCATTGATAAAGGCCGTAAACTTAAAGGGGCTCCTCGGATACCCGACGTGTAAACTCGTCGAATGCATTTCGGCGATCCTCAAGATCGAAGATAAAGAAGATTCGTTGAACCAGTTTTCAAGACCGATGACCGAAGATGAAGAACAGTTCGGAAGAATCGAGGAGCGTCCCTAACTTGAAGACCGGTTCAGGGGGCTACTGACGGTGTCCTGGACTAGGGGGTACTCAACACGTCATCTCCCCAAGGAAGATTCCACAAGACTTGGCGATCAAGACAAGGACTTCTCCCCACCGGCGTATTCGGATAGGACTCTTGTTAACCTAGGCCTCTGGTGCATTATATAAACCGAGGCCAGGCTAGTCAATACAACTCCATATACAACAATCATACCGTAGGCTAGCTTCTAGGGTTTAGCCTCCTTGATCTCGTGGTAGATCTACTCTTGTACTACCCATATCATCAATAATAATCAAGCAGGACGTAGGGTTTTACCTCCATCAAGAGGGCCCGAACCTGGGTAAAACATCGTGTTCCCTGCCTCCTGTTACCATCCGGCCTAGACACACAGTTCAGGACCCCCTACCCGAGATCCGCCGGTTTTGACACCGACAGTTGTCTTGACGATCTTGGCGTGCGGCACGACGAAGAGTATTCGATGTCGGTGTACTTGAGCCGGAGATGGTGTAGTCGGAGTGTCGACTTGAGCGTCTCTGTCTTGATGAGGATGAAGTGGAAGAAGGGCGGTTGAGCAACAAAGCATGAATCTCATCCATTCTTGTGTCATTTTCTTGCTTGTGGTCGTCGAGTTTGTGGTCAAAGTAGTCTCGTGTACGTTGCTCGGAGAGTTGCAAGTGGGTGGCAAGGTTGTCGATGCGTTCGCTCATTGCTTGTTGCTCTTGATGCAAAGCATGTTGTGCACCAAAGAGGTGGCTCTTTGTGATGTAGGAGTTCATGTCGTCGTTTTGCCCAATGAAGAGTAGGTTGGTTGAAGTACTTGGCCTATCCATCATTACCAAGGGAAATATGTGAGTGGGAGAAAGAGAAGAACGTATACCAAATGTACCTTGACCGATGTTCAAGATGGATCAAAGATCACTCCAATGTGGAACAAGGAAATAGCACAATTGGTACCAATTCTTGTCGGTTTCTCACACCTACACAAGTAAAATCTTATGGTGGAGCTTGGTTAGGATGGTGGCACAAAATTTGATGCAATTGTTAGTGAGCTTCAATAATGTTGGAAAAGATTCGCAAGTTTGCAATGCAACAAGTAGACCAAGAAAAATATGGTACACGAAAACACACACACACAAAGATGAATGGGGTCGTGCAACCAAGGATGAGCCAAAATGTGGAGTCCACAAAAATGCTCTTGTTGCACAACACTAGAGAGACACTAGCACGATTTCACAATAGGCGGATACAAAGACTTGTGCACAACCTACTAAGCAAAAATGCAACGACTTCTATCCCAAGTATGTTCTATGTATGGTGTTCCGATGATATGATCCAAGATGATCTAGTATGACAATCTTAATGTTGTATGATTCTATGGTTCTTGCTTAAAAGCTCTTTGCTTATCTTTCCCTTTTGCTTAAAAGCTTGTTTGGCTCTTTGTGTTTGAGTTCTTTTCTCATGCAATGCTTCACGAACCAAGATAGCAATTGAGTATGCGATGACACTTTGTGACACAAGAGATGATATGCACCAATGATATATATGTATGATATGGGGAGTATGATCACTAATGTGCACAAGTCACGTTGCCGACAATACTCAAAGGCTAGTCTCGATGGGTAAGTGACGCGAAAGAGTAAGGCTATGATGGCTATCAATGTAATGGCAAGAATGATTGTATCACGATACCAAGATGAGGTTACTGTTCTTTGGTTCCTTGTCCGTAAGCAAGAACGGATGATGGTGACCGAATGGAGAAGTGGTCATTGTTGATGACGCGTCCGTGGCGAAGATGAGCGGCGGTGATGTTGATGTCGAACCGTACCTAAATAGCAGAAACACAATAGGACACGGAACCGCAACTCAAATTCTCAAAGCACCAAGTGGCAAAACGTATCGGAGTGCGAAACGAGTAAGAAATGGTGGTTGTGGTATGGGCACCTAGGCAAAAACGTCCACCAGTTTTGGGTGAAAACAGGGTGGGATGGTAGTACCGCAGGGGTGGGCGGTAGTACCGCTTGTGGTACTTCAGCGGTAGTGCCGCTCGGCGGGGGCGGTAGTACCGCTGGTGTCGGGAAAATTCGCAATTCGGGATCGGGATGAGTTTTTGAGGCAGAAAAGGATGATTTCGAGGGCAAAATTGCGGTGATTTCGCGGATGGAAAGTGGGGAAACTTGTGGGGAAGCTATATCCACTCTAGGCAAAGAAAATCCACGTATCAAATCCAACAAAATTTCATCACACCAACAAATTACAAAAAAAATTGGGGCTATTTTTGTGGGGAATTTTTGAATTAGGGACAAAATCAAACAAAACAAGGCTAGAAACACAACGGGGAGGCTCCGAAATCGTGATCAACGTGGCTCATGATACCAAGATGATGTAGGGTGGAACCCTAGGTGGTTGATCTTTCACGAAAGGAGCATATTCCGCAATGAACATGAAGAACACGAGGGGAAACACGAGAGAATCACTCAAACCAACAAGAACGATCACACATGTGCTAGATCCAAAAACACAAAAGGAGATACAAGATTCAAAGTCAACAAGGGACGATACAAATGGTAAACGGTCTTCTCCGTGAGGAGGTCTTGATGGGGCCACCCAAGAGGGGGTCTTGAATCCAAGGTGGATCTTCTCTGTAGAGGGGCCACATCTCTGTCAAGGAGTAGATCCGATATGGATGAGCGAGGCTCTATCTCTCAAATGAGCTATCACAATGCTGACCCTAGCTAGGATGAGGTGGGAGAGTATATATAGTCGAAGTACACGAAGGGGTAAGTGAGAGGGGAATACATGGGCCCTTGGCCTGACCTCTACACGCAGGCAGGGTGGTAGTACCGGACCCTAGGGCGGTAGTACCGCTGTAGTGGTAGTGCCGCTCGGGCTGGGCGGTAGTACTGGACTCGGGTCGCTCGAACACAGGAGTTTGTCGGGTTGAGCGGCAGTGGAGCGGATGTTGGATGGTACTGCCGCTTGGGGGCCTTAAGCGGTAGTACTGTCGTGTGTGGGCGGTAGTACCGCCCGTTCTGGACTAGGCGGTTCCTCTTCATGCTCCCGATGTCCATATTGCATCGTAGCTTCTTCTAGGCTGGTTCCTTGGTACCTAAACACACAAAGCATATCCGTTTGAGGTAGTAGCCATGTCTCAAGTGGTTCGAAGGGAAGTTCAACAAGGAGAGAGTTAGCCTCGTCTTCGATAGCTCTCATATGGGCTCTTGTCATTGGTCCAAGTGGTGTTGTGGGGGATGTAGGTAGGTCCATGGGGATGACCTGGGATGCTCCGCATCATCTCCCCTCCCTTGGGAAAGATCCGACCTCGGATCGAATTCTTCATCACCATGATAGGGCGAGAGATCCTTGACATTGAAGATGTCGCTCACGTTGTACTTATCACGCGGGAGGTCGATCTTGCAAGCGTTGTTGTTGTAGCATGCAAGCACCTTGAAGGGTCCATCCGCTCGTGGTAGGAGTTTGGACTTGCGTTCGGTAGGGAAGCGGTCCTTGCGAAGGTGTAGCCACACAAGATCACCAATGTTGAATACCATGGGGTGCTTGTTGATGTTGAGCTTGGTCGCAACACATTGTACTTGGCGCTCGATGGTGTGCCTTGTATCTTCATGCACCTTGGTTAGACGTCATTACATAGAGCCGGCACTAGACTTGGCACACCAACTGTTCTAGAGGTCGTCCCAGCTTTAACAGATGCCGAAGGGTTCACTGGAAACTGCTGATGAGCCCCCAATTGAGCCACCAATTCCCCCTCACGATGGGCTCTAGCATGATCTACAAGTGCCTAAGCATTATTCAGCAAACTATCATCACAGGGCGGGTTGTGCCCACGGGGCGGGTCATCATTACGAGGAAGGTTACGATGCTCTTCAATACTAGAAACCGCCGGTGACTCAATGCGCCGACTGTAGCTTTGACTTGGGCGGGGGGTTAAAGGAACACGCTCACGACTGTACGAATAAGCCGCCTCTTGTATCACAGCTGTCTAAAGAAGTTCCACAATGTTCCGGGTCTCCACTTCAGCCGGAGACTCGCCCTCGATCAGGATAGCTGCAAGCCATGTTGCTGCTGCTCTCATACTATCGAGTGGGCTAGAATAATGGCTAGAGGGTGTTGGAACCCGTTGAGGCGGGGTCTGATCCCTACGAGGTGGGTTTGGCAAATGGGGCTGAGCCGCCGCCCGGTCCCTGGCGCCTCAGCAGCCCGGGTTACGCCGAGAGGGTTACTTGTTCCTGCCCCAAGTGTGTTGAAAACGTTCCGTCCCTCATACTATGAAGGCGGGCTGCTCTGGTGCCTCCTTCGAAGAACAACATTGGACGCATTCTAATCAAGACTCAGGCGAAAAGCCTCTACCCTTATCCGCCGTGACTCAGCATCCATCAGGGCTCGCTCCGTTGCCATCCTGGCGTTCTCTGCATTAAGATCCTCCGGGGCCTTGGCCACCTCATCTTGCACATGTGCAACTTCTGCATTATGTCGCGCTTGATTCACCGTAGTAACCTCTGTAGCTACCAGAGTGATACGTCTCCAACGTATCTATAATTTTTGATTGTCCCCTGCTATTATATTATCTGTTTTGGATGTTTTATATGTGTTAATATGCTATTTTATATGATTTTTGGGACTAACCTATTAACCTAGAGCCCAGTGCCAGTTCCTATTTTTTCCTTGTTTTAGAGTTTCGCAGAAAAGGAATACCAAATGGAGTCCAAACGGAATAAAACTTTCGTGATGATTTTTCTTGGACCATAAGACAGCCAGGAGACTTGAAGTGCAAGTCAGAAGAGCCACAAAGTGGCCACAAGGGTGGAGGGAGCGCCCCCAACCTTGTGGGCCCCTCGTTGACCTCCTGACCTAGATCTTCCTCATATATATACTCATATACACCAAAAACTTCCAGGGGAGCCACAAAACCACTTTTCGATCGCCGCAACCTTCTGTGCCTGTGAGATGCCATCTAGGGGCCTTTTCCGGCATCCTGCCGGAGGGGGATTCGACCATGGAGGGCTTCTACATCAACACCATTGCCTCTCTGATGAAGCATGAGTAGTTTACCATAGACCTACAGGTCCATAGCAAGTAGCTAGATGGCTTCTTCTCTCTCCTTGATTCTCATTACAAAGTTCTCCTTGATGTTCTTGGATATCTATTCGATGTAATACTCTTTTGTGGTGTGTTTGGCGAGATCCAATGAATTATGGATTTATGATCCGCTTATCTATGAATATTATTTGAATCTTCTCTGAATTATTAAATGCATGATTTGATATCTTTGCAAATCTCTTCGAACTATCGATTTGGTTTGGCCAACTAGATTGGTTTTTCTTCCAATGGGGGAAGTCCTTAGCTTTGGGTTCAATCTTGCGGTGCTCGATCCTAGTGACAGAAGGGGAAACGAAATGTTTTGTGTTGTTGCCGTCGAGGATAAAAAGATGGGGTTTTCGTGATATTGTTTGAGTTAATTCCTCTACATCATGTCATCTTGCGTAAAGCATTACTCTATTCTTATGAACTTAATACTCGAGATGCATGCTGGATAGCGCTCGATGTGTGGAGTAATAGTAGTAGATACAAAATCATTTCAATCTACATGACACGAACGTGATGCCTATTGTCAGTGTCGGATTTCGGGTTCCGGCAAAACCCTTGAGGTTCGAACACTAGGGTGCGCACGAAGATCTCTCCTCCCTCTAGCTCACGCCCTCACCGCAATATCGAGGCTCAGCGCGTCAAACTCATAGAACAAAGGGACACATGATTTATATTGGTTTGGGCCACTGATGTGGTGTAATACCCTACTCCAGTGTCGTGTGGTGGATTGCCTCTTGGGCTGTGGATGAACAATTACAAGGGAAGAACAACCTCCTGAGGAGAGGTGCTCTTGTGCTTGGCGAGTTTGTGTGTGGTTGCCATGGTGGAATGGATCCGGTCCAAGATGAGATCCTCCCTCTACGGTGGTGGCTAGTGCTATATATAGAGGCCCGGGTTCTCTTGCCAAATATTGGGAAGGAAGGGATCCCACAATGGCCAATTTGAAGGGGGACAGCTAGTACAAGCTATCCTGACAAAAGATGGTCTTTGTCTGCCAAAGGCTTTGGTGATGACGCCGTCCTGGGATCCACGGTGACCTCCTCCTACCGTCCTGCTAGTCTTGGTCTCGTTGCACCGATATGGAAACCTTTGCGTGTAGCCTCGGGACTCCTCGCCTGCGCTGGTCTCTCTAATACCAAAGTGGAAATGAGGGCACTGGGCGCGCTGGCGCCCGCCTAGCCTTGGTCGTCATGGCTTGTGTCAGAGGAACCTCGCGAGGTGCCCCTTGCCTTGATCTCTCCGCCCCTCGTGAGCTGGTGGAGCCACGCCGCGGGCGACAGGCAGGCAAGTCTGGGACCCCTGTTCCCAGGACGCCGACAGTAGCCCCCAGGCCCAAGGCGCGCTCGGACTTGGCGTCGAGGCGAAGCCAAGGGGCAAATGTGGAGTGTCGCGGGCTCCAACAGTCTACGACCTCGCTTGACGCATGGCGATTGATTGGACGTGGGCATCTCCGCTTTCCCACGCTGCCTCGTTAACTGCCCGACTAACAAAAGACTGGCGGGGGTTGTATTTGCATTCATTAAATTCCTTCATTTTGCTCCAGATCCCCTTTCTTGCCCTTTGCTTCCAAAGACTCTAGATCCACCCAGATCCTCCTTCGATCTTGCCGTCGATGGCGCCCAAGAAAGCCCGGGCTACTCCTTCGTCATCCTGGTACGAGCCCGCGCTCGACGCGCCGAGTGTGTCGGAGAAGAACCTTGCCGTGCCGACCCTGAGGCCCTTGGCAACACTTTCTACCCCTTCTTCAGAGTAGCATCTTCGCCGGGTTGGTTCCCCCCTTCTTCGACTTCTTTAACTCCATCCTCAGTCACTATAAGATACACGCCCTCCATCTTCATCCCAATTCGTCCTTCTCCTATCGATCTTTGACTTCTACTGCGAGGCGTACGTTGGAGTGATGCCGTTCGTGGCACTGCTATGCCACTTCTTTTTTCTTCGGCTTAAGGAGGGCGCCTGCTCAGGGTGCTTTGGCTTCATCGCGGCCAAAAAGACCAATGCCATCTTGAAGGCCGGTAAGAAGGCCGAGGGCTTCAGGAGCAAGTGCTTCCTGATGGACGCCAAGCGCGTCCACCCCCGGTTGGTGCTGCCGAAGGAGATGCCTGTGTCCCACGAGGGATGGCTTTGCGTGAAGCTCATCGACCCGCGGGCGACGCAGGTGCTGGAGAGGATGACTGCCGACCTGATGCCTGACGACTCGAGAACGGCGAAGCTGACGGGGGCCATGATCACCAAAGAATTCATGGTGCAGCGCATGGCTCCCCTCCAAGCGCGCCCGTGCCCACTGTGGAAGCCTGGAGACGAAGGGGACGATCTCCGCCTGCGCCCGGAGCCCCTTTCCGATGAGGAATTGCACTCGACTCTTCGTTCCTTGGTTGGGGATGACGAAGGGTACCAGACTGATGGCCTTCTTCCCTTGTTCCGCCGCTAGGACGGGGCAGAGGTCGCCGCCGCCATGCCCGTCTTTGACTAGCGCGGGCTCGTGCCTCCTGCGCCCACAAACATACCAGTGGCGACAACTCCGGTGGTCGTGTCTTCTGGCGAGTCTCAAGAGGAGGGAGAGGAGGGAGAGGAGGAAGAAGAGTGAGAGGAGGAGCACGAATCGGAGGCCACCCACGAAGGGGCGGGGGAGACCTCCCCCTTGCGTAAGGCCGACATCCTCCACACCCTGCCTGATGATGATGACGAGGCCAATTTTCCCCTGGAAAGGGAGGAGATGCGTATTGCAGGGGGCTCCTCGAGGTCCAAGGTCAGTCCCCGGAGGAAGTCATCGGTTGGGATTCCGACGAGAGGAAGGTCGGCGATGGTCTCCCGAGATGACGCCCATGTTCTATCGCTTCCTGAAGCTGCTTCCAACTTGCCTGTTGCCCCCTCTTCTGCGCCTATAGCCCTTGCGCCCACGCCTCAGGCTCGGAGGCTCTTAGGATTCAAGCTCAGGAAGCAGAGGGACTACGCCGTGGTGGACCAGTAAGTATCCTTGTCTTGCCTTGTTCTTGTTTCTGCTGCTGATTCTTGTGCCTTCCATTGCTTGACTAGGCTGACGCCCACGGGGAAGAGGAAGAAGCAGGACACGGCGGTACTGCTCGGGACCAAATCGCCTGGAACGGCCGCTCCCTCCTCCACAGGGAAGGACAGTGCGGTGCTCACGCTCCCCCGCCCCGATCATCCTCATGAAACTTGGGGGAGAGTCCTCTGGAGGAGGCAGCCCTCATGGCCCCGATGGCACCAAAGGCGCCGACGTCTGGCTCAGCTGCTGAGGTCCCCAAAGCTCAGGAGCCCTCAGCCTCCCAGGCCATCATGACGGTGTTGCTTCTTCCTTCCTCCACCGCTCTGCTGACCTCGGATTCTTCTGCCTTCCCTGACATCCTGGAGCGCTCTCTTTCTGCACTGACCTTGCTGCGGGAGGATCTTCAAGGCAACGACTGTCGCCTGGTGGCCGGGCACCTGGAGCTGATCTCTGGCTGGCTCCACTCTGACGTGGTCGTCCGGGCGGTGCTGAGCCAGGCTGCGGAGGACTCTGAGAAGGATAAGCAGGCTGTTGCCCAAGCTATGGCTGCCCGCAAGGCGGCGCTGAAGGATGCGAGAGCCGCCCAAGATCGCTACCAACTACTGGAGGCCAAACTGAAGACCATGCGCAGTGAGCATGCAGACGAAGCTCGGGGCCGCAGGGCGGAGGAGGAGAAGATGAAGGCCCGGGAGGACGCCGTCAGGGGTCGCGATGCCGAGCTAGAGCAGTTGGCGGAGGCGCAGGCTGCGAAGCACAGTCGGCTGGAGAAGCTGGAGCAGAAGGTGGAGGCAGAGAAGGCCGAGCTGGAAGCCAAGGCACAGGTCCTGGCCGAAGACCGCATGGCCTTCAAGTCCCTCGAGGAGAGGTCTCGCGTGGCGCTGCGGTCACTCTACGAGAAGGGCTTGGAGGAGCCACTGGCTACCGATGACGAGGGCCCCACCCAGCTGCTACCTTATCTGGTCGAGGCGCTTCAGGAAGTCGTGAGCGGTATCGGCGCCCTGGCAGAGGCAGAAGCCCACATTCTTTCCTCAACCATGTTGACGCGTGTCTTCAGCCACCTCCATCTTAGCGATCCTACCGCCCACCTCGGCGAGCTGCTAGAGCATGTGGACACCGAGCACTGCGCAACTGCTGCCTAAGCCATGAAGGATCAGGTGGAGGCCCTGCTGAGGAGGTTCTGCGCCTTCGATCCCGCGCCCTCAACTGGCGGTGCTACTGATCCTGCAACTCCGGCAGGTGGTGCAGGTGAGGGCGACGCCATATGGGAGAAGCATCCCTTGCGGGCGACGGCGGCGTCTGGGGATGACGAGATGACCTGGGGGCGGCTCCTTTCTTGTTTAGCTCCTGCGATATGCATCATGCCTCGTGGAGGCATTTAAACTTGCGTTTGGTATAGGAAAAACAATATGTCTTGTAATATTTGCTTGAAATTTTGCGATTTCCTTCCCATTTGCTTTACGTTCTACGTCGGCAGGGCCCGATCCCGTGCATACCTCAGCCGCCATTGGGTCGTCCGGATCACCAGGACGAGACCAAGGGGTGAGGGGCTACGTGGCCAGTTAGCCTCCTGAGTCCCGATGCTCAGGAGTCCCCCTTGATGCGCAAACAACTTATAGAAAGGAGATGCCAGAGTAGGCCTAGTGTTCTGCGTCGGGAGGGCCCGACCCCGCGCATACCTCAGCCGCCATTGGACCGTCCGGATCGCCAGGACGAACCAAGGAGTGAGGGGCTATGTGGCTAGTTAGGCTCCTAAGTCGCGATGCTCATGAGTCCCCCTTGACGTTCAAATGACCTTCATACCTTGGCTCCACTTGGGAGGGCGCGTGACGACCAGGTTTGAGGGACCTGGCAGGGTGGTGTACGCTTGGGCGTGACCCGAGCGCAACCCCCGTGCCCAGGCCCCTCGTGCGACTCTCCCGAGGGGAGGTGTTGCGATGAGGCCAGACACTGAGCTCGGAGGCTCCCTGAGGTTGATACGGCCATGAGGCCGCCCTCAGTTGTTTATCACCAGCACGGAGCATAGCGCTTCTGTACTTGCACGGGCATAGCCGCTCCTCGACAGTGTCGACTGCCAGCACGGAGCATGGTGCTTCCACTGGTGCGTGGGTGAGGACTCCCTCTGAGTGGAGCCCCCGAGGCGTGTACAGCCCCGCCCTGACACGTGGCTTGCACGATAGGGCTAGACGAGGTGTGTCTGGGCACTCATGAGCCAGCGCGGGACTCACGAGGCTCTACCTCAAGGAGGGTTGCGCCTGGTCTTGATTCTTGTTGACTACGGTGGTCCTGCGAGATGGTTAGGCAACCTACGCCGAACGAATCTCCTAAGGTTATCGCACGAGAAGTCCAAGCACCAACAACCCCAGGAGGTGACGTGAACGGGACCGGCCCGCTAGACAGAGCTCAGCCGTTGGATTTATCGATGCCGCAGGGACGGACCCGAGCACAGACGTCATGCCTAGCCTCCTTATGCAAAGGATCCTAAAGAAATATGATCGGTGTGCGGCTCCCGTGGTGGGTGATAATCAAGCAGGTAATGGCCATAGATAGCTTATGCATGGAAAGCAAACTAGCTTAGGTAAATGCAAGAACGATACATGCCACTGGGTCGGACCCGAGCGGCCTGGGAATGATGCAGCCCGAGGGGCGCCCCCAGTAAAGTAAGCTTAAAGGCGTAAAAAGGATACACGCCGCAGGGACAGGCCCATGCGACCTGGGAACAATGCAGCCCGAGGGGCGCTCCCAGCTGAGTGAACTTGGAAAATGTCACCAGGTTTTGTTGTCGAAGGAGCGTTGGGATAGCTGAAGGTCCGCGCTGAAGAAGTCGCTCCTCATGAGCCGTTGAGACCCTAAGCCTCGGGGGGCTCTGGGGGCTCAGGTGGCTCCCTGAGGACCATCTCCATCTCTGCCAGGACCGCATGATGCCTGGCCTCCTGGGTCGCCCGAATGCTCCGTAGGTTGCGTTGGAAGGCAGCTGCCACGCTCGGCAGGCCACATGGCATGCGAACGTAGCTATGGGGTGGACCTTCTTACCGGCCAGCGCGCGAAGGCCAGAAGCGCTCCTGAGATGCGGCCCTGTTGAGCCCTGGGATGTCGATGCAGACGCGCAGCTCGCCACCCTCGCCTGGATGGGGAGCTGCACCAGGTGGGTGGCGGTCGCCGCGTATCTCCCTTGCTTCCTGAAGCTCCTGGGTGGCCTTGACGATGAACTCCTGAGCGCCGGGCGCTCCTCACCAAGTGCGCTCCTGAGGGAAACATGCCGCGAAGCATGCCTCCACGTGGTGCCGAGCGCCTCCCTCGTGATGTTGGCCAGGTCTGAGGCCCTCCATAAGAGAGCCCCCGAGCCCTGCCCGAGGAGGGTGCCGAGCGTGCCTTCCTATGCAAGGGAGGGAGGCGCCCCAGGTGCAGGCGCCGATCCTGATGTGGCACCCCTATAGGTGCCGCTCCCCTGAGGCCCTGTGCGGAGTAGCTGCTTCTTCTTCTTGGGGATGGCCACAGGAGTGTACTGCGCGCCCTCGCTGTCAAGGTCCTTGATTGCTGCGGTTTGGAAGGCACGCTCGAGGGAGCACACCGCATCTCTTTCTTTGCATGTGACTGTGATGATTCCGCCACTTTGCGGCATCTTGAGGACGTTGTAGCCATGGTGTGTCATTGCCATGAACTCAGCGAGGGCCGGATACCCGAGGATGGAATTGTACGACAGACGGATGTGAGCAATGTCGAAGTCGAAGAGCTTGGTGTGGTAGTTGTCACGCTGACCAAAGGTGACAGGGAGACAAACTTGCCCTATCGGGGTGGTGGAGCCGTCGGTCACTCCTGAAAAGGGCTTAGTAGGCTGCAGCTGATCATTGGGCACTTGAAGGCTGTCGAACGTCTTGACGGACAGGAGACTGAGCCCCCGCACCGCCGTCGATGAGGGTCTTGGTGACTTGTACATTGCTGATGAAGGGTGAGCAGAGCATCGGGAGGACGCCGGCAGTCGCCGCGCATTTGAGCTGGTCCGCTGAGCTGGAGGTGATGGCATACTTGGACCATCTGAGCGAGCGCGTGGCCTCGAGCTTGGGGAGGGCTGCATTCACCTCGTGAGAGAACTGCTTGAAGATGCACTGGGAAGCCAGGGCATGAGCACCACCCAAGATGCAAGCAATGGCGCGCAGTTCCTGGAAGCCCCCAGCCCCCTCGTCCTGATGGTGGTCGTCATTCCTCCGTGGTGGTGGCGGTAGTGGAGGGAGACTAGGATTTTCCTGGGGATGGTCCTCGCGAGGTTGGTCCCTACAGGCGCCCTCACGAGGCTGGTCCTGCCAGCGATCCTCACGAGGATGGTCGCACCACTCCTGGCGAGGGCCGCGGTCGTCCCAACGTCCCCCGCCTCGTCATCTTCCTCGGCCGTAGCCCCGATCGTTGCGCTCGGGGGATCAACCGAAGTGTCCATCTAGAATGGCCCTGAGCTCTTAACAATCATTGGTGTTGTGGATGAGCACGTTGTGGAAGGCGCAGAATAAACGGCCGCCCTTGGACGACTCGGGGAGGTCCTGACCGTGCTTTGTGTCTGGCTCTGCCGCTAGTATGGCTACTCCCTTGCACTTCACGTCCTTAACCATGGCCTTCTTCTCCTCTGGGTCTGCAGCAGGGAGCTCGAGGAGGGAGAGACGCCCCTCCTCAGCTCTTGCACACTTGGTTGCTATGTCGAACAACTCCAGAGTCATGCATAGCTCTTCGTGGATGGTGAGCTCCTCCTTCATCTTGACGTCGCGGACGCCATCGGAAAACGCTGAGATGATGGCCTCGTCCGTCACATTGGGGATCTTGAGGCGGACGCTGTTGAAGCATTGGATGTACTTCTGCAGGGTCTCTCCCGGCTGTTGCTTGATGCGGCGCAGGTCACCCGCGGCCGGAGGACGGTCGCGAGTGCCCTGGAAGTTGGTGACGAAGCGGTCGCGCATCTCACCCCAGGAGGAGATCAAGCCTGGAGGCAGGTTCAGGAGCCACGAGCGAGCGCCATCCTTGAGAGCCATGGGAAACCAGTTCGCCATGACTTTTTTGTCGCCATTGGCCGCCTCAATGCTCAGCTCGTAGAGCTGCAGGAACTCCGCAGGGTCGAGGGTGCCGTCGTAGTGAGGAGGCAGATCCGGCTAAACTTGCCTGGCCAGACGATGCTAGGCAGCTCAGGAGTGAAGGCGCGACAGCCTGCCGTGGCCACCGGGGCCCTTTGTTGATGCGGGGCCTGGCCTGGATGTCCGCTCACCGCTGCCGCAGGCGGCATGTGGCCTTGTCGTGGTGGTGCTGGGAGCGTTGGAGCGTTTTCTTGCGGCCGGGGAACCTCTTGGCAGCTTCCTTCTTCATGCGCGGGCACATGATGCGGTGGATCACGCCGTGGGACCATGCGTCTTGGGGCGAGGACACCGTCTTGACGCAGAGGGGGTGGTGGCACTCCATGAGCTGCGCGTCTCGGCGCAATGGCGTCGTCTTGATGTGGAGGCGATCGAGGCGCTCCGTGAGCTACATCGCCCGCGGCTGGAGGTGGGCGAGGCAGCGAGAGGGATGGTGCAGGAGAGCCTCCAGCGACACTGACGAGCTCGATGATGCGGTCTAACCAGACCTCGTAGATGTCGTCTACCGGGCGGTAACACAGGAGCTCGCGTTCCATGAGCAGCGCAGCTTGCGCGTCCGTGGGTGCGTGGCGAGCGTGAGACGATGAGCCGGCCGGAGTTAGCGATGGGGTGGCGGTGCGGCCGTCCCACCGCACAGAGAGGTGTAGTGAGGACGCTTGCGGCTTGTTTGCTGCCGGGCCG
>NW_024110939.1:0-8467 GCF_003073215.2 Triticum urartu
GCAGTGCGTCAGTTGCAAACAGCGGAGCGAGAGCAAAGGGACAGGAGGGCGCGAGCGAGAATAATGTCCGCCGCCCCCCTGCCCCCAATTTATAACCCTCGGTTTGAACGTGGGGAAGTGGGGAAGAAGGATCGTCTGCATGCACCCGTTTCACTACCCCCGCAATAAGTGCGCACATACACGCGCAGTAACTGCCCGGGGAAGAGCAACCGGCCCACGGACGCAGCAATAAATCCACGCGCTTGGGCCGAGGGCGCGCGGTGGTGGGCCCCAGCCCGTCGCCCGGTCCCATCACGCGCGTGGCCTGTCAGGACCCTATGACTTCCGGGCACCAGGCGGTGTCGCGCGAGGCCCGAGGGATTGCCCCAAAATTCGGCGAACTTCTCGGTCCCCGCCACAGCCGGGATGGCACGATCCGGTTTCCGAGAAAACCACCACACAGTGGGTGTTGCCGGACCCGACGCTCGCAGAATCCACCTTGCTTAAGGGGAAACTGCGAAGGCCCACTCATCCGAAGACGGCGGACCTTCACAGCTTCGGGGACTACTGTCGGGGGGATGGACCCCGGGCAGGCAACGGAACCCGGATCCTCTTCAAAAACAACGGGGTTGGCACTACCCCTCAATTCCGGCACGCGCTTGGCCGGGTCGCTCGACCCGGCCAAGCCCCGCAAGCCGGCCAGACTAGCCGACCCGGCAAGACACGTCGACTCGGCCCCAACAACTAGCGCAAGACGGCCGAACCCGGCATGACCAAAGCCTCCTCAACAAGCCAGTGCCACCCATGGCGTGCTACACAACCCAGCCGCGGGTCAACTCCCGTCCCATCCAGGCCTTATGATGCGGACAAGACTTCAATCAATGATGACCAAGGCAACAGTGCCCCGCCCATACCTCTGGTCAGCGGGTACGTAGCAACAGTGCCCCTCACCTACCCGCTGACCAGGGCCGGCGTGGCTACAGTGCCCCCGCCTTCACCGCTGACAACATGAAGCGGTGACTTGACGAAGAGCACTATACGCGACTCGACTCGGCCACGCCCTGACGATCGACCAGACGGCGCACAGTCCCCCTAGGCATGCGGGGCCCGCACCTAGGGGAACACGGCGAACCACAAGCCCTTAGCGGGACCCAGCCCGGGTCCCTGGACAGCGACAATACGGACCCATCGACTTGTAACATTACCATTGTACCCCTGGGGGGTTGACCTATAAAACCCCCCATGAGCCCTCATGCTCACGGGCAAGCAAACTCATTCCATCACACACACCTAGTTAGCAACACCCGAGGAGTGGGAACTGCCTAAGCCTTGGCCAGCTTCCCTCCTCCTATATACAGCTCCAGGAGCAACATTGTACTATCAATCTTACAACAACACTCGGCAGGATTAGGGGTATTATCTCTCCGGAGAGCCCCGAACCTGGGTATGTCCGGCGTCCCGCGCCCGCTCATGCCAACCTCACCTTTGGAGTCCACCAGCGCCCTCGAGCCTCCTGCTCTCTTTAGCCATCCCTTGGCATCTGCCGTGCGCCCACCATGACATCAGGGGAACCCCAGTCCAGACTCTTCTCGACCCAAGAGGTGAGTCGCATGGGAGCGCCAGAGCGGAATACGGCAGTTGCGGCCCAGGTGGTGCCGTGAGGTTCTGTGATGTAGAACCACTACTTCTGCCACTCGTTTACTATGTCTGCAAAAGTACCTTTGGGCCAGGAGACGTTGGACAGCTTGCTCACCATGGCTCCTCCGCACTTCGCGTGCTGGCCATCTACCACCTTCAGCTTCACGTTAAAGACTTTGAGCCAGAGCCCGAAGTGGGGTTAGATGCGGAGGAAGGCCTCACACATGACGATAAACACCATGATGTTGAGGAAGGAATTTGGGGACAGATCATGGAAATTTATCCCGTAATAATACATCAGCCCGTGGACGAAAGGGTGGAGTGGAAACCCTAGCCCGTGGAAGAAATGGGGGAGGAACACTACCCTCTCGGTGGGCTTCGGAGTGGGGACAACTTGTCCCTTGGTCGGCAGGCGGTGAGTGATCTCCTTCGGCAAGTATCCGGCTGTCTGAAACTCCATAATGTTCTCCTCCTTGACGGAGGAGACCATCCACTTGCCTTGACCTCCGGATCCGGACATGGTTGCTTGAGTGGGAAGGAGGTGATAACTTGGGCGCTAGGGCTTGAGATTGGAAATGCGGAGATAGAGAGAGGGCGTGAGAGAGGAAGAGGGAACCCTTATCCCCTTATAGAGGCAACGAATATTAAACGCCTCCTAACTCGCCTTAAGATTCGCCTATTCCCAAGGGCTGCATAAACGGCACGGTTGGGTTACCCATGTCCGCATTGATGAGAATCCTGCGATAAGGGGACACGGTCTCTACTTTGACAAGACGTGCCAATGGCAACCGTGTCTCGGGATGTGGGGCGTCGAAACATGAAAGCGGTTTGGAATTGTGACCGGGCAGATGTGATGTCATGTTGTAAAAAGCTGTCAGCAGAATAGACTCGTGTAGAAATATATTCTCTCTACAGTTATGTATGGTGTGTGTGTGTGTCTAACAGGTCCAGATACTATCATAGCATCCGAAGACAATCTTGAAGTTCGGATAGAAGGGAACCCGCCTTGTAATGCCGAAGACAATCTGCGCGCCGGACTCCTCGTCATTGAAGTCAGGTTCAGGGGCTACTGAAGGAGTCCTGGACTAAGGGGTCCTCGGGCATCCGGCCTGTTATCCATGGGCCAACTAATGGGCTATGAAGACATGAAGGCCGAAAACTGTACCCGTGTCCGGATTGGACTCTCCTTGGCATGGAAGGCAAGCTTGGCAACCGACTATGAAGATTCCTTCTTATGTAACCGACTGATAGAGACGAGGGTGTCCCGATCTTTTGATGAGATGATATCTATCGATTTGGTGGAGACGACTTTGACGATCCGACTACAAACGTGCACGACGTTGCACCTTAGCAATCGTTAAACCAATCTCCTAAGGTTACTGACGATGCCGGAAGCACGGTCAGCCTGACCACGAAGGTCTATTCCTGCAAGCAATCAAAGAACGAGGAAGATTATGGTAAATCAATCTGAATATTGCAAATATATATGAAGTATTGATAATAGTGGGGATCCGTAAGCGGTCTTGGTCTGGTCGTTGGACACAAACAAAGTACACGAAGTTGCAATGGCTAGCTTTTAACTAAACAAATCCCAAGGAAAAAGCTACTAGATGGATCTATTTATATAGGAGCAAGGAGTGGAAACCAAGGAGGTGGAAGGACGTCCCAAGGCAGCTTAAAACTAACCCTAGGTCGTACAAGGCTCATGGGCCCAAGTGGAGGTGATGCAACACCTTTGGACTTGTTGTTTGACTCGGATTCTGCTGCAACGTCAAATTGTTTCATCGATATCTCAATGCTCCGGACGAATTTGAAGGTGAATCCAATTGGGTTGGAAAAAGCACGAAATCTAGTTTCCAACAAAAAAAGAATCACACAATTCAGAGTCCGTATGAAAAAGTTGTTGGCGTTTTGAATCAGGTATATCTGTGTAGTCCGAATCTGAATCCAGAACGTGAGAGACTTGGACTCTATCTTCTCTTGGGCCAAAAGTGACGTGAGAGAACTTTTTGAACAGCAAGTAAACATCTCTTTCTCCCTTATCTTCATATGTGGATTGTACAAATGTCCCATACATCTGCAATTAGACAAAACACAAAAGTGTGTGAAGTATTTTTGTTCTGGATAATATAAATAGATTATTGAATAGTTTGCACTAGAAATCACGTGACAAATATGCATGTATGCAATATTTTTGGTCGTATCCAAGGTAGTCATGTCCTCATCATCCTCCCCTTCTTGAAAACAAAGCCGTCCTCGCCGTTGCTTAATCTGAAATGTGGCTAACAAAAGAGACAAGGTGTACATGCTATATATGTATATGTCATCCATTTTTACTTCCCTTGATTTTTGCACATATGACACGTGTATACATGAGTAACTTTCATAGTTCATAAAATCTAAATCCAAAAAATTATCACAAGAAGTAGAAAGCATGAAAATATTGCAACTCAGTTTGCACATAGGCTCTTACTCATTTCAAAAGATTGACAATGTTCGTCATTAAACCATCCCAACATTGGTGAATAAACCTTACTTGCATCAAATTTACATGCTACAACATGCTTAAATAAGTAAACATGCAATAAGTCATTGGACATAGAATCATCACCAAGATTATAGGTTATATCAAAATGATTAAACATTGGTTCTTTTGCATCAATAGTTAATTCAATGGGTGCACTCAAAATTGTTGGTATTTCAGTTGTTTGATCACATGATGTATTCATGACAGTAACAAGATTCTCTAAAATAGATGGTGTGCTCAAATCAACAGGGAACTCAACACATGATGCATTCAAGTTAACTAGGCATGCATCATTCTCATGTGAAGTTATATCATCAATACCTTTATTGTTACCTTGTTGCAAAGACCTAGCTGATGTAGGCACGGACGTTGAGAATGTATCATACTCTTGAGATGATGTCGCGCTCACAATCCGAGGTGGGGCTGCTCTAGTAGGTGCCACGGTGGCGGAACCAACCGGCGGTGGTGAGCATGAACTGGAATAGTAGTTGTTGTTGTCACCCAATGCATCCTCCTGTATCTGTCTCTCAAAGGTACAAGCGCGAACATACATACCAGTAATGCAACGAGGAATATACTGAAACCTTGCACGGATATCATGGTTCAAACCACCAAAAAATCTATTCATTGTATTATCCTCAGATTCTTCCATGTCACAATGATGCATATAAGATTTGAACTCTTGGTAGTAAGCATGAACAGTGTTACTATCTTGTTTTAATTGATCCAAAGCAATTCACGACGATAGTAAGGAGGAAAAATTGTTGTCTCATTACATCTTTCAAAACTTTCCAAGTTGTGGGTTGGTTATCAATGTTTTTCTTACAATGTACACTTCACCAAACAGGAGAAAAACCAGTAAATGATCTAGTGGTAGCTCGTACTCTCTCAAGTTCAGAAAAAATCATGGTGAGTAAAAACTTGTTCTACTTCAAGCTCCCAAGCTAGATAAATAGCAGGATTAAATCTACCCTAAAATGACAGTAAAGAGATAACCTGACCATGTGCATGTGTGTGTTGTCCCAACTCTCGTGATGGTGAAGATGTGTCTGTCGTCCAAGAACTTCTATCTCCGGAACCTGTCATGATTAGTAGAAACAAGAAACAAAATTCGAGAATAATGTTCCTATGAACTACTAGGATGTGGTTGTAAAGTGCTCACAGTAAAGCAAATATCAATATCTTACAAGTTCTTACCATGCGGCACGTGGTGTCAGGCAACCAGCGGTTTCAAATAACTCCAAAGATTGTGTAAAGCGATTGCCAGGGAACGTACGTATACACAGTGTAGAAATATGTGGAGTTGGGTTGGCTATATTTGGTAACAAAAAATTAGCAATAATCAATTCAGAGATGCAATGTTGAATAAACGCTCAACGACGGCACTGTGCTGGTCCTGGGCTAGACCGGACTAGAGACGCGAGCCTAGAACACTAATGAGGTCACGACGTAGCACAACTAGCATCAATGAAGGATATGAAGTAGCTCTGGACAACAACATATAAGTGAAGATCACAATAGCAGTAAATATAATGATATGAAACAGCAGCCAAGAAGGATATATCAACAACTTTCTCTCCAACTTTCCTCTAGAAAAGTTTGTGCCAATTTTTTGATAATTTTTTTCAACAATGGTACTGACTCAATATTTCAAACACAAAAGGAATCACTCAATTCCGAGTTGATATCAGGAGTCAAAAAAATTTAAAACTGGTGTGGAAAACTGGAATAAGCTGTGTTCGTGAACTTCGGAGGGCAAAAAGACCTATTTAGAAGCCGATTTTGAGGTGCCAAATATTGAATAAGCTTATGCAACTATTTAGATGTGGCTCGTCGCTAGCTTTCGTTTCAGTACTCATGGAGCCAAAACGGACTTCATATGAGGAAGTTATGCCTGTTTTATTGAACAGTGCACAGAACAGATTCCAATCCGAATTCAACTACGAGATTGAGTCTAGATAGATCCGAATTTTGTTTTTTTTTCTTCTCTCTTTTTTTTCCTCACATTTTTTTCTTTTTCTCCTTTCTTTCTCTGACTTTTTTACTTTTTTCTCTTTTTTTTCTCCGCCTTTTTTTTTCTCTCTCCCTCTTTCCAAGACAAACTAGATAAGATGCAAATTGGATCTAGCGAAAATGTGAACAACCTCAACTATGATTGTGACAATGAACGATGGGTAGCACGTGGTGGAAATTGATGGATGGGTGGTGGACAGCAGAAGGGATAACGATGCAGCGGCGGCGTGACTAATGTGAACAGAACTCAAAACTCTAAACGAACTAGACACTAAGACCAGCAACTCGACACGACGATGAAACCGATAATTCAACTATGCAAGCAATGAAAAGAAAATTGCAAAGGCTCAGACTGGCTTGGACAAAGGATGAATAGATCTAAAAAAATTATGGCTTTTTCTTGGACAATAGGTAAGAAAATAAATCTAATCTAGGAAATACTGGAACTCTCACCGAGCAACCTGAAAACTGATACCACTTGATAGAGGCGAGGGTGTCCCGATCTTTCGATGAGATGATATCTATCGATTTGGTGGAGACGACTTTGACAATCCAACTACAAACGGGCACGACGTTGCGCCTTAGCAATCGCTAAACCAATCTCCTGAGGTTACCGACGATGCCGGAAGCACGGTCAGCCTGACCACGAAGGTCTATTCCTGCAAGCAATCGAAGAACGAGCAAGAATATGATAAAGCAATCTAAATATTGCGAATATATATGAAGTATTGATAATAGTGGGGATCCATAAGCGGTCTTGGTCTGGTCGTTGGACACAAACGAAGTACACGAAGTTGCAATGGCTAACTTTTAACTAAACAAATCCAAGGAAAAAGCTACTAGATGGATCTACTTATTAGGAGCAAGGAGTGGCGGCCAAGGAGGTGGAAGGACGTCCCAAGGCAGCCTAAAACTAACCCTAGGTTGTACAAGGCTCATGGGCCCAAGTGGAGGTGATGCAACACCTTTGGACTTGTTGTTTGACTCGGATTCTGCTGCAACGTCAGATTGTTTCGTCAATATCTCAATGCTCCGGACGAATTTGAAGGTGAATACAATTGGGTTGGAAAGAGCACGAAATCTAGTTTCCAACAAAAAAAGAATCACCCAATTTGGATTCCGTATGAAAAAGTTGTTGTGTTTTGAGTTAGGTATGTCTGTGCAGTCCGAATCTGAACACAGAACGTGAGAGACTTGGACTCTATCTTCTTTTGGGCCAAAAGTGACGTGAGAGAACTTTTTGAACAGCAAGTAAACATCTCTTTCTCCCTTTATCTTCATATGTGGATTGTACACATGTCCCATACACCTGCAATTAGACAAAACACAAAAGTTTGTCAAGTATTTTTGTTCTGGATAACATAAATAGATTATTGAATAGTTTGCACTAGAAATAACCTGACAAATATGCATGTATGCAATATTTTTGGTCGTATCCAAGGTAGTCATGTCCTCATCACCGACTCTATGTAAACCCTAGATCCTCCCGGTGTCTATATAAACCGAAGGGGTTAGTCCAGAAAGGATATACTCATTACCATAGTAGGTTTTAGCCATTATGATCTCGTGGTAGATCAACTCTTGTAACGCTGATATTCATCAAGGTTAATCAAGCAGGACGTAGGGTATTACCTCCATAGAGAGGGCCCTGACCTGGGTAAACATGGTGTCCCCTGTCTCTTGTTACCATCGATCCTAGACGCACAGTTCTGGACCCCCTACCCGAGATCCGCTGGTTTTGACACCGACAACTTTCCCTTAAGTTGTTAAACACAAAAAGAGTAAAGAAAATGTTATTGCTGATGCATTGTCTCGTCGTTATACTATGCTTTCACAAATTGACTTTAATATATTTGGTTTGGAGACCACCAAAGATCAATATGTGCATGATGCTGAATTTAAAGATGTATTGCAAAATTGTAAGGAAGGGAGAACTTGGAACAAGTTCATTGTTAACGATGGATTTGTGTTTCATGCTATAAAGCTATGCATTCCAGCTAGCTCCGTTCGTCTTTTGTTGTTGCAGGAGGTGCATGGGGGAGGATTAAAGGGACACTTTGGCGCCAAGAAGACGGAGGTTATACTTGCTACACATTTCTTTTGGCCAAAGATGAGACGGGATGTTGAGCGTTTTGTTGCTCGCTGCACTACATGTCAAAAAGCTAAGTCATGACTCAATCCTCATGGTTTATATATGCCTTTGCCTGTACCTAATGTTCCTTGGGAGGAAATACCTATGGACTTTGTTTTAGGTTTACCTCGAACAAAGAAGGGGAGGGATAGCATATTTGTTGTCGTGGATAGGTTCTC
>NW_024110940.1:0-16965 GCF_003073215.2 Triticum urartu
CTAGTTTGCTGGTTCTGCTCTCATGGGTTCGGGGTCCAAGCCACGGATACACACATCTCACAAAAGTGACGTCAGGATTGGTTTTGGTAGCTACGCCCGGAATTAAAAATGCAGCCGTACACCAACGTACTCATGCATGGCCACTATTCAAAATAGGGGCACACAAGCAGATAGGATTCCAATATGGCGATACATGATCACACAATTACAGGGCGTGGGGTATACTAAGACTCGGTACTACTCGAGTGACTTAGTCTACCTCATTTATATCTAAGCGGGCGTGCCTTGTGGATGCCGAGGCTTCTCCATTGGCCTCACCGTCGGGGTTAGCTGGAGGGGGTTGAGGAACTGCAGGGTCGGGGTAGCGATGATGACCATCGCGGGGATTGTTGGCCACAATCCCGTTGGAGTGTGTTCCCAAAAGGCGACAAAGCACTTCTGGGGTCATCAAAGCACCTTGGTTGATGGCTGGGGCTGATCTCAAGGTCTCGATCGGTTGTCCGAACAGCACGACTAGGTTGTCGGCGTCGGGCTCATCTTCTCTTCTTGCTGGGGCTCGGCGGATCAGTTCTCCATGAGCTGCGATCAGATCAAGGGTGATCTGATCGAACAGTTCCTCTAGTGCACTTACATAGCGCACCAGATGCAATAATGCAGGATCCGTCTCGTGATCTCCGTTGGCAACCTGGGGTGGCCTACCTACCCGTCATGGCTGGGGGAGGAGTAGAATAGGCGGCCGGAGTTGAACTATAGCTTCTCGAGCAGCTAATTGGATGGCTTGTGGCTCAAAGGAAGTTGTCCTTCCGGTGAACCTGTAGGGGCATTCTGGCGATAGACCCCTACCATAGACGTGCATAGTGGCCCAAAATTGATGGCTCTCACCGCTCATGGACCCTTGGTACACAACATATTCTGGGGGCTCTTCTAATGCAAAGGCACGGCGGGTGAGGTTTGCTAGCACGGTCACAAAACCTCCAAGGTTGGTTGATGTGGTCTCATTGTGAACAATGGGTCCTGGCATTATAGCTCGGTTTGGGGTAGAGGCCGTGTTGTGCTGGGTTGAGGCTAGTGTGCCCTTTTTATAGCAAAAGGGGACGAAGTCTTCCTTCGCACGCTTGCGAAAAGGGCTATTTAGGGGCCGGTCACTGGCGCATGATCGACAGGCTAGGCTGATAGGTTGGGCACCGACTGCCAAAAGGTGTCGGGTCACTGTGTGGCTATCTTACACGAGAAGCTTGGCTGGGGTTTGGTTAAGGTTTGGAGGGTTGATTTACCTAGGTTTATTGACCTAGCTAAGATAGGCTTAGCCAATGGTCAGCCTGGCTCTGATACCAAGTTTGTCAGGACCGGTTTTTCGGGATATTAATTTCTCGGAAAGTGGCCCTTGTGCTCACCAGCCCCAGGATTACTGTTAGCTGATGAGTCACCAACTTGATACAGAAAACTCCAAGCAAAGTACATCAGAGGTAGTAGAAGACCATTATGGCTTATGGGTACAACAATTGGTTTCTAGTGGTTGATGGCGGAAGCGGTTTGCGGATCATCAGCGTCTATGGGACTCCAATTCTGTTGGGGATATAACTATTTGTGTAAGACGCCCAGGAGGGGCCGGGTTACGCAAAGAGAAGCTCATCAGAAGCCCAAGACCAAGGCATGAAGATGGCGGTTCATTAAAGGGTTTAAAAGCCCACATGCGACTTAAAGCCCGTAGAGATAAACCGCCATGATGGCATGACTTGTATTATAAGGTAGAAATAACTAGTCGCCGAGCCAGACACTGTTTATGAGCCGGCCGCGACTCTGTAGGCCGCAGGGCGTCAACCCGTGTATATAAGGGGACGACCCGCCAGCGGCTTAGGGTAAGAAACAACCAATCGAGAACCGGGCTTAGCGTATCCCGCTCCCGGGTCATCGAAACCTCAAGCAATACCAACCCAACTAGACGTAGGCCTTCCTTCACCGCAAGGGGCTGAACTAGTATAAACCTCTCGTGTCCTTTGTCCCAATTAAGCCCTTTAAGCTTCCTAGTTGCGATGGCTCCACGATCAAGTCCTTGCAAGAGGACATCTGTCGTGACAATTCCACGACAGTTGGCGCCCACCGTGGGGCCAGCGCACGGTGGATTTGAGTTCTTGAAGGGCAGCTTCGAAGGGCTCAAGGGATACGCAGTTGGCCGGATGACCAAGAGTCGTCGCGGCAAGATCTACATCGATGACGAAGGCTGGGGCCCCGATGCCGGCTCAATTGAGTACGGGTACCGGGTCCCCTTTGGCGGAATTCACGTCTTCATCGGCCGGATTTGTGAGTCGGGCCCTGAGCCGGACAACTGCGCTGACCTCATCGAGACGGCTCAGCGCGCGAGACCCGCCCGGGCTCAACCCGTCGTGAAGCGTGCCTTCGTGGGCTACATCCACGGAGGAGAACTTTCTGAAGGATCTGAAGATGGTGGTGAGACGGCCATCCTCTCCGATGGTGATTCATCCGCCGGTTCAACGGATTCGCTTTACCCAGTGCAAGATGGCGGGCTTGGGGGCTGTTCCGATGGCAGCACTATTCCGGACCCCTCTGAGTCGCCAAACTAGGCAGGAGTCTTTATGGCTGGTACTCAACCCGGTCAAAATTCTACGGCCTCAGCAGCGATAACGTCCGGGTTAGGATCAGCCGGGGCAGGAGGCCCTGTGCGCTCACCGGCTTAGGTGCTGATGGATCTCATGATAAACTTACGGCCCTGTTAACCGCTACAGTCATCCCCGTGAACCAAGTCGAGCATGAGGCAGAGCTGGCACAGGTTCGTGAGGAGATCGCCCAAGCCAAGGAGACCTTAGCAGCTGAAGATACTAGATTGGCCATAGAGCGGGTGGCTTTGGATGCACGGGCACAACAACTTCAAGCAGAGGCTTTCCAGCTCACGATGAGTCTGAACGCATCTAATGAGGTAATGAGAAGGAGACATCAGAAAACTCAGTCCCGTTTACCTCCGATTTATGATCCTCGGAATCTTTTCGCTACACCCGAAGCCGGCCCAAGTAACCCGCCAGGTGCAAATCAGCTTATGACATCCGGAGCGGGGGGGCGGGTCAGCCTCCGGTGACGGCCCCTCTTCACGGGAATATGGCACCACCCTGTTATGTGCCAATACCACCGGGTCACTTCTCCAACCCTGTGGAGAACTTAATCGCAGGATCAGCGCGTTTGGCGGCTCTCCCAGTGGACGGTGATGAACCGACAGCGGTAGAGACCCGGAGGATCAGGGAACTTGTCCAAACAGCTCTGGCTCAGCAAGAGACCTGCTCCTATAGCCGGGACAGGATTCATTCAACTCCTCCGCCCTGGTTAGCTCCGCCTCGTCCAAACCGGAGCCCGAGTTACAGTAGACACATGGAGTCAGAGGCCTTGTCAAGTAGCGCTCAGCGCCGGAACCAGCCTGGCGGATATAACCCGGTGCAGGATCGGATACGTCAGGAGGACGAGCGGGCGGCTCAGCTAGCGGCTCAGCTAGCAGCTCAACAGGACTTACCGGCTTATCCGACGACTTTCGTTGAGGCGGGAGTTGCTACTAGAACTGGAGGTGTTCCTTGTTTGGTGCCGGCTCTACGTAATGTATGTCTGCCCAAGGATTTCAAGGGACCTCGAAAGGTGCCGAATTATACGGCTGACTTACAGCCTGGGACGTGGATCGAGAGTTATGAGATGGCCATGGAGCTGCTGGAGGTTAGTGACGCAGCAATGGCTAAATACTTCACCATGATGTTGGATGGAACGGCCCGTTCTTGGTTAAAGGGCTTGCCACCCAATTCCATTAGTTCATGGGCAGAGCTAAAGGCCCGTTTCATCCAGAACTTCAAGGACACTTGCAAGCAGTCTATGTCGATTGTGGACTTGACAAATTGTAAGCAGGAGGAAGGTGAATCCACGACTCATTGGGTGCGCCGGGTCAAAGAAATAATACATTCGTCTGACAAGATGGATGCCGGCTCAGCAGTTCTCATGCTGGAAAAGAATTGCCGCTTTGAGCCTCTGAGACAGAAGCTGGGGCACCTTAAGCATGATTGCAATGATATGGGTACGCTGATGGCGGCTTTAGTCAAGTATGTAGATTCTGATAGTACCAAGGATCCTGCGTCTGATGAGGAAAAGACAGTGAAGGGAAAAAGAACGGTAATGGAAAGGGTCAGCAGCATAACCCGACGAATCAGGGGGGCAATAAACGTAAGGCGGACGGTAGCCCGGAATTTGTGGCCAATGCGCAGGGTAACAACCAGAAGCGCAAGGGGAAACCACCCCCTCGGTTTCGTGGGTCAGGTCCATCTCTTGAACAGCTACTCAATGAGCCTTGTCCGAAACACGGCACCCGGGAACGGCCAGCGACTCATTTATGGAAGGACTGCGCAATCATGAAGGCTTTCAAGAATTCTAATACGTTTGATGGCAAACAAGGCCCGGGCGGCGGCTCAGGAGCTGGCGGCTTTCATGGCCCGGGCGGCGGTTCAGGGTCCAGTTTTCAGGGAAGCCAGGGCGGTTATAACCAACAGCAGTCTGGTCAAGGAGGTCAACAGCAGCAGCAATCGGGTTATCAGAGCCATCCAAAGCAGCCAAATAGTGGGCGGTATCACGTGTTCACCACCAGTTTGTGTAAACATGATCAGAAAATTCATAAGAGGGCTGTGAACTCTGTTGAGCCAGCAGTCCCTCATTACTTAAGGTGGTCGGAACAGCCCATTGTCTGGAGTAGGGAGGATCACCCTCCCCGGGTTGATAATCCGGGTCAACTGGCCCTAGTGGTGGCACCACAGGTCGGTGGTTATAAATTCACTAAGGTGCTCATGGATGGAGGTAGCAGCATCAACATCCTCTATTACGAGACCTTTCGGCGCATGGGCTTGACTGACAAGAATTTAAGGACATCCAATACTGTTTTCCATGGAGTGGTGCCTGGTAAGTCGGCCTACCCCATTGGTAAGATTGAGCTGGAGGTGGCCTTTAGAGACAAGCATGATTCTAGGGCTGAGAAGTTAACCTTTGAGGTGGTCAAAATCAAGAGTCCGTATCACGCTTTGTTTGGACGGCCGGCTTATGCCAAGTTTATGGCGCGGCCGTGTTATGTTTACTTGCAGCTCAAGATGTCGGGTTACAAGGGCACCATCACTGTGCATGGAAGTAGAAAGGTGGCCCTGGAATGCGAAGAAGGCGACGCGGCTTATGACGAGCCTGTTTGTGCAGTAGAGGAGCTCAAATTTTATCAAGATAACATTGACCCGGCGGATATGGCCTCCCTCAAAAAGCCAACCACAGAACATGACCCGGCCATGAAGTTTAAGTCGGCTGAAGAGACCAAGCTTGTTGATTTTACTCCAGGCGATTCATCTAAGCAGTTCAGCATCAGTGGCAACTTGGATCCTAAATAGGAAAGCGTGCTCATCGAGTTCATCCGTGAGACTCGGGACATCTTTGCATGGAAGCCTTCTGACATGCCGGGTGTACCGAGAGGACTCGCTGAGCACACTCTTAATGTTGATCCGAAGTATAAGCCGGTCAGGCAGTTTCTGCGGCGATTCAATGAGGAACGACGAAAAGCTATTGGAGAGGAGGTCGCCCGGCTCTTGGCGGCTGGGTTCATTATTGAAGTTTTTCACCCGGAGTGGTTGGCTAACCCGGTGCTCGTACTCAAGAAAAACGGCACCTGGCGGATGTGTGTGGATTACACGGACTTAAATAAGGCTTGTCCGGCTGATCCTTTCGCTCTCCCCCGTATTGATCAAATCATTGATGCTATGGCGGGTTGTGCGCGTTTGAGCTTTTTGGATGCTTACTCTGGTTATCATCAGATCAAGATGGCAGTTAAGGACCAGGAGAAGACGGCTTTCATTACTCCGTTTGGAGCCTTCTGCTATGTGTCTATGCGTTTTGGGCTCAAGAGTGCCCAGGCGACTTATCAGCGATGTGTACAGAATTGTCTCCACAATCAGATTGGGCGCAATGTTCATGCTTATGTGGATGATATAGTGGTGAAGTCCAGAGAGACGAAAACCTTGATATCTAATCTTAGAGAAACCTTTGATAACCTCTGGGTTTACAAGATGATGCTTAACCCGGAGAAGTACGTATTTGGTGTACCTGCAGGCAAGCTTTTGGGATTCTTGGTCTCAAACAGGGGAATCGAAGCTAATCCGGAGAAGATCAAGGCAATCACTTCTTTGGCTAAACCGGCATGTATCAATGATGTTCAGCGACTGGCAGGTTGTGTTGCTGCTTTAAGCCGGTTCATAAGCCGTTTAGGCGAGAAGGCCATACCGCTGTATCAGATGATGAAGAAAGTAGACACCTTTGTCTGGAGTGATGCTGCTAATGCTGCTTTTGAGGATTTAAAAAGGCAGCTGTCTGAGCCGCCGGTCCTTGCAGCTCCTATTAACAAAGAGCCTTTGATGTTATTTGTGGTTTCTAATTCACGAGCCGTCAGCATTGCAATTGTGGTGGAGCGCAAGGAGGCTGGTAATGAGCATCCGGTTCAACGGCCGGTTTATTATGTCAGTGAGGTGCTCATCGAGTCGAAGCAAAGGTACCCTCATTGGCAGAAGCTGGTTTACGGGGTGTTCATGGCAAGCCAGAAGCTGAAGCAATACTTCCAAGGTCACCCTATCACTATGGTGAGTTCTGCCCCCTTGGGAGACATCATCCAGAATAGAGAGGCCACAGGACGAGTCGCCAAGTGGGCCATTGAGCTCGGGCCTCATGGTCTGAAGTATGTGCCACGCACTGCCATTAAGTCTCAAGCCTTGGTGGATTTTATAAATGACTGGACAGAGCTACAGGCACCTGAGGAGAAGCCTGATAACACATATTGGACTATTCACTTCGATGGATCCAGGCAGTTGGAAGGCTCGGGGGCTGGAGTCATGTTAACTTCCCCTCGAGGTGACAAATTCTGTTATGTGCTCCGGCTTATGTTTCCTTGTACTAACAATGCGGCTGAGTACGAGGCCTTACTCCATGGTCTCCGGATGGCCAAGGAGATGAACTTGAGCCGGGTAAGGTGCTTAGGAGACTCAGACCTTGTGGCTCAACAGGTGTCAGGCAAGTGGGACTCCAAAGATCCCCTTATGGTGGCTTACCGTCGTGAAGTTGATGCTGTAGCTGGGCACTTCAAGGGTTATGTGGTGGAACATATTGATCGAAGGAAGAATGAGGCGGATGATGCCTTAAGCCGGCTGGGATCTCAGCGTAAGCCGGTGCCGCCCAACACTTTTCTTGATGTTTTGCACAATCCTTCTGTCAAGTTACCTACAGAAGAAGATCTGGTAGTGCCAGACCCGGAGGCACAGCTGGTCGCGGCTCCCCACGTTATTCCGGATTGGACAGTGCCTTATTTGGCTTATATGACCCGGGGGGAGTTGCCTGAAGATGAGACCTTGGCAAGACAAATCGTCCGGCGGTCCAAGTCCATGACAATTGTTAATGGCAAGTTACATCACTGCAGCGTCACTGGAGCATTTCAACGTTGCGTGTCACCTGTGGAGGGTCAGGAGATACTTCATGAGATTCATGAAGGCGATTGTGGTCATCATGCCGGCTCAAAATCTCTTGTGGCCAAAGCTTTCCGTCATGGGTTTTATTGGCTGACGGCTCATGCTGATGCAGAAGATCTGGTCAGTAAATGTGACGGATGTCAGAAGTTCTCACGACGAGCCCATGTGCCGGCTCAAGAATTGAGGATGATTCCAATTACTTGGTCGTTCGCAGTCCGGGGGCTTGATATGGTCGGGCCTTTCAAAAGGTCTAAGGATAAAAAGACGCACCTCTTGGTGGCGGTTGACAAGTTTACAAAGTGGGTTGAGGCGGAGCCAGTCAGTAAGTGTGATGCAGCCACGGCGGTCCAGTTCATGAAAAAGGTGATTTTTTGTTTTGGTTTTCCACACAGCATCATAACTGATAATGGCACTAACCTTTCCAAAGGAGCTATGGAAGAGTTCTGTCAACGAGAGCATATCCGGCTTGACATTTCGGCTCTGGCTCATCCCCTATCCAATGGTCAAGCAGAAAGAGCTAATCAAGAAATCTTGAAGGGTATCAAGCCCCGGCTCTTGGTCCCCTTGCAGCGGACGCCGGGTTGTTGGGTGGAGGAGTTACCTTCTGTACTTTGGAGCATTAATACTACACCCAACAGATCTACGGGTTACACACCTTTCTTTATGGTGTACGGAGCAGAGGTGGTCCTGCCAAGTGACATCCGTCATGACTCACCCCGTGTGGCGGCTTATGTTGAGGCGGACAACGAAAAAGCTCGTCAAGATGCACTTGACCTGTTGGATGAAGAGCGAGACTTGGCAATAGCCCGCTCAGCGATTTATCAGCAAGACCTGTGCCGCTACCATAGCCGCCGGGTTAGGTCCAGAACCTTTCAGGAAGGCGACTTAGTGCTCCGGCTCATCCAGGATCAATCTGACATGCACAATCTATCCCCTCCTTGGGAAGGACCCTTTGTGGTCAGTAAGAATCTGAACAACGGGTCATATTACCTTATCGATGTTCGAGAGCACAAAGACTCACGTAAGTCGGAGGAGGAGACCCGCCGGCCATGGAATATCGCTCATCTTCGGCCTTACTATACTTGAGCCACCGGCTCTAATGTGTATATATTTATACTATGTATATATTACATAAAGCAATAAAGCAGGACCTCTGTCCTTTTTTCCACCCCAAAAAAGGTTTATGTGTCTTATTTGTCAGGTGGTGGAGATAACCAAGAGGGAGCGGGTCACATCTGAATCCGGCTTTCCTTTGGTCCGGCTTATGATCATATCTGAATCTAGCCATGATCACCTGGGGGCTTCCTGTTCAAACATAGGTCGTATTCGAACCAAAGAGAACATAGCTGTCGATACCCACTTGATCGGCATACTGCCAAACCCACTTGGGGGCTTCTTGATCATATTTGAATCATAGCTTAACCCCTTTGGGTCTGACGTGGATCGTATTCAAATCAGCGTCATTAAACAACTCTTATGGTCACTTGGGGGCTTCCTATTCAAACATAGGTCGTATTCGAACCAAAGAGAACATAGCTGTCGATACCCACTTGATCGGCATCGCCACAGCCACTGGGGGCTATATGATCGTATCTGAATCTTAGCTTAACCCCTTTGGAATGGTTCACTGATCGTATTCGAATCAGAAGCCTTTGAATTTTGTTTATTATTCATCATATTTTATAAGTGTCAATATTTGGTTATATTGAGATCCTCTTCAAAGTACAATAGAGTGGATCACCACCCTCCGGGTTAATATTGGTTACTTCGGGTTATTAAGTACCAGGTGAACCTTTATATATCAATTTTCAGGAGTTAAATTTACCCTCAGAGGTTGGGTTATATAAGCCGGAAAGATAACTGCAAGCATCAACGGTATGCCATTATGATTATGTCTACTAAGTCTAATCGTAAGTTGTCTTTCCTAAAATTGTTTGGTGTATACTCTGGGTTATCAAAACATTATGTGACCCCCAATGCGGTAAGCCGCCAAGGGATTTCTGTTTGTCTTATGTGCAGGGCGATACAGGGAAGTCTTGATAAAGGCATAACAGATTAATATGAACAGCAAGTGCATAGTGATGGCGGCTTATGCAAGTATCAAGCGCCATAAGCATGCGCGAAGGCATAATAAAAATCGAGTTTTTATACTCTATTACAAGACTCCCCAAGTCTGAATAGTGAGGCATTGTTTGGCAAAAACGTAAACATATGACACCCGACGTCTTCACTCTGCTGGATGGCTTGACGATTATGGGTTATCCTTCTCCGCCTCTCCGCCAGCTGCCTTGTCCTGGAAGGTTGATGACGCCCAGTCAATGCCACTCAAGGCTTCAAACTCAGCTTCATCATCTATTAAACTGGTTGGGTCGACTTCAGGGGAAAAGGTGTGCTTACGGATTGGAGGGATCAGGCTGATATTATCATAGTGCGACGTGGGGATTCTCCGATTTTCCTTATCATAACCCGGCTGATACTTGGTGAGGTTAGTGTCGTTCCCAATTTGAGTGGCCATAGGGCGTATCTCCCTCACGCAAGTGGTGAAGTCCTTCTCATTAAATGGAGAGCCGTCCTCCTTCAAACTTGGATACCCAAGAGCGATGTCGACCGGGTCTAGCTCTGGTAACTAGGCTTTGGCCCGGCTCAAAGCGGCTATTGCTCCGGCTCTTGCTTGGGCCCGTCTCAACTCTTGAATCCATTGAGGAAGCACATCGAGATGTTGTAGCACATCTTGCAAGAGGTGGGGAACATCATTTGATAAGGCTACAACGGCTAAAGCACGTTGTGACCCGGTGTACAGTTGCTCCACTAGAGTATACGCCGCCTTCAATTTGATCAGAGTGTTCTGCTTGAGGTTTGTGCTTCTGGGGCCTGTATTGATGAGCATAAGGTAAACCACAGGAAACAATTGAAGGAATATTTACAATATTTAATGATTGCTTAAGATAACTTACCAAAGATTGCTGAGACCATCCGAGATATCTGGCGTTGTAAGCCGGTCAGTTCGGCTGTTGCGTTTGCCAGCGACGCCTCTGCTGTCTCGGCTTGGGTCACCAGTCCGGCCTTTTCGTCAGCCCAGATTTTCTTCTCCGCCTCAAAATTCTCCTTCAACTTCTCTTGTTCAGAGACGCTGAATTCAAATTTGGAGTTGACTTTTTGAATTTCAACATCCTGGGCTGCCAGGCGGTTCTTTAGGTCAGCAATCTCCGACTCAAATTGACTTATGGTGGCCTGCATGGATACAGGATAATGGTCAAGATTATGGTAAATAATATTAAGTCCTAAGCACTTTGCAAGCAAAGGTACTTGACACTTGGGGGCTAATGTATACCGAAGTTCTCTAATTATTAAAGCCGGTACTGGATATTAAGTCCCAAGCACTTTGCAAGCAAAGATACTTGGCACTTGGGGGCTAATGTGTATCGCAAGTTAAAGGTTTTGGGTTACAGCCGGTTTAAATATTTTTTCTTTAAGCCGGGCAAGCAGCTCTAACAATTTTTCTAAAGTCTACAGCATATTTACTCATAAGCAATAGACTTGGGGGCTGGTACAGTAAGTGTGATTGAAAGTAAGGAAGCATAAGTCATACCTCAGATTTTTGCTGTATTTGCTTCACCATGTTAATTTCCAGGTCACGACTGCTCTGCACCTGGTTGATATAGCCCGAGACGATCTCTCCAATACTCAAATGAGTATAGTCGGTGATATCCATCTTGGCCTTACGGCGTTCTAGCAACTCCTCTTTAGCAGAACATTTGGCAAGGACTGTGGGCCGGGCCGGCTGAACGAACTGAGTCTTGAGAATTTCTACTTCTGGGTCAGTCGGCTTGACCGGGCTAGGCATCTCCGGGTTAATAGAACCATCAAGAATATCTTCAGCAGGCGGATTAGAAGTTGGCACTGCAATATCTTGAGCCGGTTCACGCGGCGGCTGATGTGTGGAAGAGCCGGGAGCAGTTATGCCCTGTTCCGGCTCAGTCACCACAGGGTCTTGGGCCGGCTTATCTTTCTTTGTTTTCTTCCTGGGCTTAACTTGCACGCTATGTACAAAGCAGAAGAATGAGTACAGAAACATGAGGAAGGAAAAACATAAGGTAAACAAATTGGTATTACCCAGGGGCAGTCTTAAAAGTCAGCATGTTTGACTGCATGGATTCGCTGGACGAAGGAGAGGTATCCTGGTAATTGGAGTCAGATGAGTTGAGTGGTTGACGGATTAGACCCGCCGAAGGTAAAAAAGGGTATAAGTCGGAGATAACCTCAGTCCAACGTTTCCGGGTTATGTCAGGCAAGCCGGAGGAGAGTTCTGCATCCTTGCTAGTCCGGGTCTGCCTCCGGCTTTCAAATTGCTATTGCTTCAAAAGAAAGTCAGGATCTTGGTAAGCCAAAGGGTGTGAAAATCTTACTTTCCGGGTTACTCTTCGAATTTTCTGACGCGGCCGAAGCTCGGAGTCGGAGGAGATTATAGTTACCTCTTCTTCGACGGGTTAGCTGTTGCCCGTGTCTTCCTGAAAGAGGGATAATGTTAGTAAGATAATGATAAAGGACTAAGGGAAGTTGAAAAGGTTACCTCTTCCTCATTGTCATCAGAATCATCCAGTTGGAACATCTCAGAAGCGCTTGGCTTCCTTTTCCTTGAAGTGGTAGGCTAGGCGGTTCTTCTTTCGGCTCTCTTGGCCGCCCTGGCTTGCTTGGCCGCCTCATGATCATACTGGACTTTCCAGAAGTTGTCATTAGCCTGTAAAGGGTTATAGAGGGTTATGAGTAAGAATAAAGTATAACATAGTAAAAAGTAATCATTGAGGCTGATGACTTACAGCAGGGGCCGGGTTCTTCTTGCAGAAGGGCAGTAAGCCGAAGGCGTTACTGGTCACTGTGCCCTCCTTCAACAAGGACTGAGTTGTAGCCTCCACTACATCATCTGGTAAGTCGTCAGGACTATGATGCTGAGGGTCATCTTTCTCGCCTGAGTAATTACACATTAAGCTGGGGCGGCGGCTTAACGGAATCATTCTCCAAGCAACCCAGACTCGGACCAGGTCGATGCCATCTAAGCCATTCCCCAAAAGAGCTTTAATCTACTTGATAATGGGGGCGAGTGGCAGACGTTCAATAGCAGTCAGCTTGTCCGGCAGCGGGTGAGTGGACTCAAGGCGTAAGGCACGGAAGCCGGGCAGTGGATTTTTGCCAGCCGGAGAAGTATCCTGGTAGTAGAACCATGTCTGGTTCCAATCTTTGGGGTGACTCGGCATTTCAGCGTAAGGGAACAGGCAGTCTCTCCGCCTCTGAATTGATATGCCACCGAGTTCCAGTCTGGGCCCGTTGGCACGTTCATTTTGCCGGTTCAAATGGAACAGTTCCCTGAACAAAAGCAGGCTGGGCTCGTCTCCAAGGTAAACCTCATAGAAGACTTGGAAGTTGCATATGTTTGACACGGAATTGGGTCCGATGTCTTGAGGCCTTAGATCAAAGAAATCCAGAACATCCCTAAAGAATTTTGAACCGGGAGGAGCAAATCCCCGGCTTATGTGATCAGTAAAAATGATCACCTCCCCTTCCTTGGGTTGAGGTTTCTCCTCAGACGGGTCAGGAGCACGATAAGACATAACATCCTTCTTGGGCAGATGGCCAAACTTCACAAAGTCAGACAGTTTGCTCTCTGTAACAGTGGATGGGACCCAGTTATAGGTCACCGGAGGTTTGGGATCTTTGGGTGCCATTGCGTAAATCGAAGCCTACAACAAGATAAAAGATTTTTTTTCTGGTTTAATTATAACCCAGAGGAAAGCGCTATAGGTTTATTCAAGATGGCGGCTTAAGAAGGGGCCTAATGACATATAGGTGACTATGCGATAATGTTTAAACCGCGGCAAGTATTAAAGGCAATTAAAGTTTTCTTAAGTCGCCAGAAGCAAGCGGTGCTGACAGCCGGTATTATCTTAAACCGGTCACATGAACTACTATGGCTGAAACAGAGTCAACAGAAGCAGTTTTTGGCTAAGTGTGGAACAAACAGGTTTCACAAGTTGCAATAATTATTTTGGATCAAACGATGCTCTGGAAAGGAAACATTTCTAGACCTAAAAACAGTACAGAGAAGTTCATATACTCGAGGAGAGTTTCCAAAACAAGGGAATGAGATCTGTTCTCATGCAAGATAAACACAAACAAGTACCGCAGCAGTTCTATGTTGTTTTTACGATCTAAGCAAGGTACTAGAGGTAAGAACTAATGGAGGTTCGCGTCAGGCAACATTGAACGTCGATGAACTCAAGGCGGTACTACTGCAGATCTGAGAAAGGGGGTAAAAAGAACTCACAGATGCATACGAGCTGCGGAGGGTTGCCGTCGTTTTTCTGGTCAGAATCAGGTTGATGCAGTGGCCTGAGTCGGTGAAGACGAGGGGTTCGACGGTGACGGCGGCGGAGCTCGAGCAGCGGTAAAGGAAGTGCGAGGAGGAAGACGACTGAAGGAAATGAAAAAGACCTAGGTCGCATCTATTTATAAGGAGGAGCCAACCGAGACGGCGCGAAAAATGAGGAGACCAAAGCATCATTATCCAGCGGCCCCGACGCCTCGATTTTCGGGATGGTCAGTAAAGGCATAGATCTGTTGGAGGATATGACGGAATAAAATATGAGTTCTATTGAAGATGACGTCACGGAGATCTAACCCGGATCTAGATGATGACGTCGCGGCGGGTTAAAGACTCTGCACAAAACAGCAAATTGAAGGCCAGTTCATAAGGTTTTTTAAGATTGACATGAACCGGTTCAAATCAATCTGGGGCCTAATGTTGGGGATATAACTATTTGTGTAAGCCGCCCAGGAGGGGCCGGGTTACGCAAAGAGAAGCTCATCAGAAGCCCAAGACCAAGGCATGAAGATGGCGGTTCATTAAAGGGTTTAAAAGCCCACATGTGACTTAAAGCCCGTAGAGATAAACTGCCATGATGGCATGACTTGTATTATAAGGTAGAAATAACTAGACGCCGAGCCGGACACTGTTTATAAGCCGGCCGGGACTCTGTAGGCCGCAGGGCGTCAACCCGTGTATATAAGGGGACGACCCGCCAGCGGCTTAGGGTAAGAAACAACCAATCGAGAACCGGGCATAGCGTATCTCGCTCCCTGGTCATCGAAACCTAAAGCAATACCAACCCAACTACACGTAGGCCTTCCTTCACCGCAAGGGGCTGAACTAGTATAAACCTCTCGTGTCCTTTGTCCCGATTAACCCCTTTAAGCTTCCTAGTTGCGATGGCTCCACGATCAAGTCCTTGCAAGAGGACATCAGCCGTGACTATTCCACGACAACTTCCCACAGGAACAGCTGACCAGGATAACTCCTATCTTCGCGAGGCTGCTATCACCATTGCATAGGTTCCGGGGATGTCACCACACCGCTCCTCTCCATGCAAGAAATCTGGCCAAGACAATAGCCAGGGACAAGCCAGTGAGTACTTTGAATGTACTCGCAAACATTAAGAACAAAGGTATAATATAGCCACTGATAATCATGTTTTGGAATATTCTATGATCACTTCGTCAGTTATGAAATAAGGTTCATGATGCACGCAAGCAGATCATTCAAATAAAACATGAGTAAACAATCAGGGTGTAGAAATGAAAAGCCCCGATCGGGTGTCTGAAGCGACGCCTCGAAAGGATAAACATATGAAGCATGCCTCAGTCGGGCGTCTAAGCGACACCACATAAAGGGCTTATGAGTAAATGAAATGCCAAGCGTGCCACAGTCGGGCGTCTGAGCGACACCACATAAACAGCTTATAAGTAAATGAAATGACAAGCATGCCACAGTCGGGCGTCTGAGCGACACCACATAAAGGGCTTATATAAGAATAATTCATAGTGAATATCCAGGAGGTGGAATCGTCCCAGGGATACTCATTACTTTCAAATAATACAATTGATTATTCCACAATAATACTAATCATAATCATCATATGCCACAGGTCATAATCAATGTTCTGGTTTAGTAGTTTTTCCTCCGAATTCCGACACTAAGACCGACACTTGACCCATCCCAGACTGTAGTCCTTAACCATGGACACGGCTATTCGAATAGGTATAATATCTCTGCAGAGGGTGTACTCTTTACCCACGAGTAATGGATTTCTTTAGTCCATCAGAACTAATTCCGTCTACGGTCTTTTAGTCGAAAACACGCCTGATTTGCACACACCAGTTTAACTTTACTCGTGTCTGGAATCACCCACGACACCTGTTAAGCAAAACTCTAAGTGGGGAGGCTACAACCTCGCGTAGCATGGGATCAAATTTCTATCGCGCGCTCTAAGGGGTGCCCCCCTCTCGGTCCCAACCGGAAACACCCATGCCCCCGGACCAGGTGGCATGCCTACCGGATGCAGCCGGTATCTTCCACCATGGCCTCTCTGTACGGTGTGTGCTAGGAAAGGGGTTGACGACTTACTGAACCGTACCCTACCTACGGCAGGGACAAGTGGCAGCATGAAACAAGTATGGGGGGTACTGGGATAAGACTCGATCTACGGCCGACTCAGGAGGCTTAAGTATTTCCTGCATGATTAGTATAACAAATATGTTTCAATCCAACAGACAGTATCACTACTCATCCTACCTCATCTTGCCATACCGGACACAACCATCCCGACGGGGAACCAGAGATAAGCTCGTGTCTACCCAAGACAGAGACTTTCTCGGCTTCCTTCCGGTAGGCATAAAAGGCATGTGAGAATGATTACTATCGCAAACATATCAACTCCAATAGCATGAGATCATCAGTATGCAAGTATGATCATATCCTCACAAACACATAACGGATACTCCGTGCCACGGTGGTGTTGTAACTGTATCAAAGAACAAACGATAATATTATGCCTGGGTTCAGAAATGCTTGCCTTCAAGGTGTGGAGAGGTGAGGTGCCGGAGAGGCAGGGTGCATTCCAAAACTTTTGAAAGTTCTCTCCTTCTTCAATCTCCTATTTTTGAAAATATTCAAACAACACATACTTTAAAAACAGTACAAAAAAAGTTGTTTGGAAATATTTTAAATAAATATGAAAATAAACTAGACAATATTTGGGAAACAACAGAAAAAGAATCAAGTCATTTGGATTTATATTTAAAAAGTTATAGCAAGTCAAAGTTTAGTCAAATTCTGTTTTTAAAATAAAACAGAAAAAAGGAAAACGTTTTGATGAGAATACGCTTTCGAAGAAGGAGAGACGTACTAGGGAGTTTTGTGCTTCCACTTACGCCAGCGTGGACCGGCGTTGGGTCGCTGACAAAGGGTCCAGGGGGCCCACTGGTCAGGTTTGACCAGTCGCCCCCGCCTCCTTCCTCCTCTGGCCGAACAGGGGCGGGGTTCCGGTGATCAACGCCAGCGAACGGCGGCTCCCCGCCCGCCCCGAACGGGCGGGAGGGACACGCCACTCCC